>NW_025961307.1:0-140233 GCF_023159225.1 Perognathus longimembris pacificus | reverse complement strand
CAAACCAGACTCTTTTGAGGAATTTCCCGTACATTTACCATTCCAAGAAGTACTTAATTATCTAAGCTACTGCTATTCTTATTCTCAGAGTAGATATTTAGTGATATACAGTTACCAACCCAATATGTTCATGAAGTTCTTATATCGCACTGTTCTCTCTTCCCTCACCCCAATGCAGATTCTTTTGATGAGGTTCCAGTTTAATAACCTTTCCTCGAACTACTTACCATAATAAGCAACAGCTGTTCTTAATCTAGAAGTGATATTCCCTGATATACTGTGGCCATCCCCATTCGTAAGTGTAGCTCCTAAATGAGCTTTCATTTCTCTTCCCTCTCAACAAGTACAACCCAGGTCTGTGGTCATGTCCGTCATGTCTGCATGTTAGTGGCTGCCCTAAACAATATCTCCTAGCCCACTTCTACTTCTTTAAAAAATATTATGAGTTGTGTAACACCCCCTTATGCTATGTATGGAAATTTTAATATTTCTATACGAGCCATGTATTTCAATGTTACCTGCACTAACTCTTCTTTTACAAATTGCTCATGTAGTGGTCTTACTGATTCTGTAATTATTATTAAGTAGCCACCATTTGTTATGCTTCCTGTAAACATATCTGAAGCTTGGTATGAATAAACAGGTATTCAAGTGTTAAAACATTTAAGAGAGCTTATGCGCGCTAGACGATTTGTAGGGCTATTAATAGCAGGCATTGTAGCCTTTATTTCCTTAGCTGCCTCTGCTGCAGCGGCTACTGTGGCTTTAACACAAAATGTGCAGACAGCTCACTATGTTAATCAGCTTGCTCATAATACCACGCAAGCCCTGCACTTTCAAGGCAGGATTGATGATAAGGTAGAACAAAAATTAGAAGCATTGTATGAATGTGTGTTGTCACTGGGAGAACAAATTCGTGCCTTACAAACTTTGCAACGGGTGCGCTGTCATGCTGGGTTTGACTTTATTTGTGTGACCATCCATAAGTATAATGGGTCAAGCTGTCCTTGGGAACAAGTTGTAGCACATCTAAATGGTATTTGGCACCATAATAACTTGTCCTTAGCTCTCTTTCAACTCCATAGACAATAACCGGACTAGAACAAGCTCCGCCTTTGGACTCTAAAGTGACAAAAACAGCAAAAGAACTGTTTGAACAACTTCAACAGTATGTCCCTTCCTTAACTAACGTTGAGGGGCTGCTAATGGCATTGCTCGGCCCAGGGATACTTTTGCTGATGGCTTTCCTATGCCTTCCTTGCATTGTATGCATATTACAAAACTCTTTCATGAGTTTAGCCAGCCAGCTGCATAAGGTCAAGCTCCAAGTAAATGAATTTCCCCTGAGAGGAACCGCAGCCAGACACGGGTATGAGGCGGTACCAGCCTTAACTGGCCTAAGATATGGGGCTTCAGCACTGCTCTGAAGTTGTTCCCTAAGACGGGTAAGGAAGGCTGTGGTACCCACCCCACCTAAGACAGGCGGGTTCGCTTCTTTTAATAAATAGACGGGGGAATTGTCGGGAGCCGAGCTAGCAGCTAAGCTCATTCTGACCTCTGGCTGTGCCGATGTCCCTAAGATGTCGGGAGACAAACCTGAAGCTAGGTTCATTATCACCTCTGGCTGTGCTGTTACCGCCAGGATATGCAACATGCAAGGTCATTTGTTCACAGCCACTATCCGGAATTGCTTTGCTATGTCTGCACCTTGCTATGTCCGCTGGAGTAGATTCCTATGTTAATCAACCTTGTCTTGTGTTTACTGTAATCAAATGTTGTAAACTTCAAAGCCTCTTTATGTTCTGGAATTTTAACAATCCTATGCTATTCCATGGTTCCAAAACTGCATATAAGCTGGGAGTTGAAAATAAATTGTGCTGCAATCTTGAGTTTCAATCTCAAGATGCAGACCTCCCGTACCTCAACTTTGCCTCTTTTCTTTTTTCTCTTGTCTTGTATTTTTCTTTTTCCTAAATCCTCGCCGCCCTCAGTCAGGATTCCCGTTCACTGCCGGCTGGCTCGGCAGGACAAGCAACAGCTGTTCTTAATCTACTTGGGATATTTCCTGATATACAGCTGCCAAACCCGTTCATAAGTGTAGTTCTTAAATCGCTTTTTTCTCTCTTCCATCACCACAAAGCAGATTCTTTTGAGGAGTTTCCAGTACATTAATCATTCCAAGAAGTACTTACTTTACTAAGCTACTGCTATTCTTATACTCACAGGAGATATTTACTGATATACAGTTACCTACCCAGTATTTTCATGTAGTTCCTAAAATCGCTTTTCTCTCTCTTCTCTCACCACAAAGCAGATTCTTTTGAGGAATTTCCAGTACATTAACCATTTCAAAAACTAGTTACCTTAAAAAGCAAAAGCTGTTCTTAATCTAGAAAGGATAATCCCTGACATACAGCTGCCAACCACTTCGTTATTGTAGTTCATAAATGAGCTTTCATATATCTTCCCTCACCACAAACCAGATTATTTTGAGAACTTTCCAGTACATTAACCATTCCAAGAAGTACTTAATTTACTAAGCTACTGCTATTGTTATTCTCAGAGGAGTTATTTACTGATATCCACTTACCTACCCAGTATGTTCATGTAGTTCCTAAATGAGCTTTTATTTCTCTTCACTCCCCACAATCAGATTCTTTTGAGGAGTTTCAAGTACATTATCCTTTCCACGAACTACTTTTCTTAACAAGCAACAGCTGTTCTTAATCTAGAAGGCATATTCCCTGATATACAGCTGCCAACCCCGTTCGTTAGTGTAGTTGCTAAATGAGCTCTCATCTCTCTTGCCTCACCACAATCCAGATTCTTTTGAGGAGGATGTGAGGGCGATCTGGCTGCGACATCTGTCACCCCATTGATCGCCAGGGTTGATTCAGCAGATCTGGCTGGCTAGGCGGGTGTCCCCTTCCTCCCTCACCGCTCCATGTGCGTCCCTCCCGAAGCTGCGCGATCGGTCAAAGAGGACGACCATCCCCGATAGAGGAGGACTGGTCTTCGGTCAAGGGTATACGAGTAGCTGCGCTCCCCTGCTAGAACCTCCAAACAAGCTCTCAAGGTCCAGATTCTTTTGAGGTGTTTCCAGTACATTAACCTTTCCAAAAAATACTTACCTTGACAAGAAACAGCTGTCCTAAATCTAGAAGGGATATATCCTGATATACAGCTCCCAAGCCCGCTCGTAAGTGTAGTTCCTAAATGAACTTGCATCTCTCTTCTCTAACCACAAACCAGATTCTTTGAGGAGTTTCCAGTACATTAGCGATTCCTAGAAGTACTTAACTTACTAATTTACTCCTATTCTTATTCTCAGAGGAGATATTTACTGATATACAGTTACCTACCCAGTATGTTCTTGTAGTTCCTAAATGAGTTTTATCCCACTTCCCTCAACACAAAGCAGATTCTTTTAAGGAGTTTCCAGTACATTACCCTTTCCAAGAACTACTTACCTTAACAAGCAACAGCTGTTCTTAATCTAGAAGGGATATTCTCTGATATACAGCTGCCCACCCCGTTCGTAAGTGTAGTTCTTAAAATCGCTTTTTTCTCTCTTCCCCCCACCACAATGCAGATTCTTTTTTTTTTTAGGTTTTTATTATAAAACTGAAGTTCAGAGAGGTTACAGTTTCATAGGTTATGCATTGGATACTTTTCTTGTACTGTTTGTTACCTTGTCCTTCATACCCCCCTTCCCCCTTCCCCTTTCCCCCACTGCGGTGTTCATTTCACTTACATCGAACAGTTTTGCAAGTATTGCTTTTGTTGTTGTTTCTCTTATTTTACCCTTTGTCTCTCAATTTTGGTATTCCCTTTGAATTTCCTAATTCTAATACCAGTACACACTGTTTCCCATTCACTCAAATAAGATTACAGAGATAGTGTAGATAGAATCACAAGAAAATGATACACGAACATCATCAATAGTAGAAACTACAGATACACATGGGATGTTGAAAGCAGTTACAACTGTGATATAACAATCATTTCCATAAAATGGAGTTCATTTCACTTAGCATCATCTTATGTGATCATAAGGGTATAGCTATTGGGGTCTTGTGATCCTCTGCTGTGACTTCCCTAACACGTGCTAATTATTCCCAATAAGGGAGACCACAGAGTCCATGTTTCTTTGGGTCTGGCTCACTTCACTTAGTATAATTTTTTCCAAGCCCTTTTATTTCCTTACAAATCGGGCAATGTCATTCTTTCTGATAGAGGCATAAAATTCCATTGTGTATATGTACCACATTTTCGTGATCCATTCGTCTACGGAGGGGCATCTGGGTTACAAACCATATTCTTTTGAGGAGTTTCCAGTACATTAACCATTCCAAGAAGTACTTAATTTACTAAGGTACAGCTATTCTTATTCTCAGAGGAGATATTTACTGATATACAGTTACCTACCCAGTATGTTAATCTAGTTCCCCAAATCGCTTTTTTCTCTCTTTCCTCATCACATAGCACATTCTTTTGAGGAGTTTCCAGTACATTAACCTTTGCACGAACTACTTACCTTAACAAGCAAGTGCTGTTCTTAATCTAGAAGGGATATTCCCTGATATACAGCTGCCAAACCCGTTCGTAAGTTTAGTTCCTAAATGAGCGTTCATCTCTCTTCCCTCACCACAAAGCAGATTCTCTTGAGCAGTTTCCAGTCCATTAAACATTCCAAGAAGTACTTAATTTACTAAGCTACTGCTATTCTTATTCTCACAGGAGATATTTACTGATATACAGTTACCTACCCAGTATGTTCATGTAGATCCTAAAATCGCATTTTTCTCTCTTCCCTGACGACAAAGCAGATTCTTTTGAGGAGTTTCCAGCACATTAACCTTTCCACGAACTATTTACCTTAACAAGCAACAGCTGTTCTTAATCTAGATGGATTATACTCTGATATACAGCTGTCAACCAAATTCTTAAGTGTAGTTCCCAAAATCGCCTTTTTCTCTCTTCCCTCACCAAAAACCAGATTCTTTTGAGGTCTTTCCAGTACATTAACCTATCCAAGAAGTACTTATTTACTCAGCTACTGCTATTCTTATTCTCAGAAGAGATATTTACTGATATAGAGTTACCTAATCAGTATGTTCATGTAGTTTCTAAAATCGCTTTTTTCTCTCTTCCCTCACCACAAAGCAGATTCTTTTGTGGAGTTTCCAGTATATTAACCATTCCTTGAAGTACTTAATTTACTAAGGTACTGCTATTCTCATTCTCAGAGGAGATATTTACTGATAAACAGTTACCTACCCAGTTAGTTCATGTACTTCCTGAATGAGCTTTCATCTCTATTGCCTCAACAAAAAGGAGATTCTTGTGAGGAGTTTCCAGTATATTTACTTTTCCACGAATATCTTACTTTAACAAGCAACAGCTGTTCTTAATCTAGAAGGGATATTCCCTGATATACAGCTGCCAAACCCATTTGTAAGTGTAGTTCATAAAATCGTTTATTTCTCTCTTCCCACCCAATGATCCAAATTCATTTGAGGAGTTTCCAGTACCTTAACCATTCCAAGAAGTACTTAATTTACTCAGCTACTGCTATTATTCTCAGAGGAGATATTTACTGATAAAAAGTTACCTAACCAGAATGTTCATGTAGTTCCTAAAATCGCTATTTTCTCTCTTCCCTCACCACAATCTAGTTTCTTTTGAGGAGTTTCCAGTACATTAACCATTCCACGAAGTACTTAATTTACTAAGCTACTGCTATTCTTATTCTCAGAAGAGATATTTACTGATAAACAGTTACCTAACCAGAATGTTCATGTAGTGCCTGAAATCGCATTTTTCTTTCTACCCTCACTACAAAACAGATTCTTTTGAGGAGTTTCCAGTATATTAACCTTTCCACGAACTACTTACCTTGAAAAGCAACAGCTGTTCTTAATCTACAAGGGATATTCCCTGATAAACAGATGCCAAACCCGTTCGTAAGTGTAGTTCCTAAATGAGCTTTCTTCTCTATTCCCTCACCACAAAGCAGATTCTCTTGAGGAGTTTCCAGTACATTAACCATTCCAAGAAGTACTTAATTTACTAAGCTACTGGTATTCCTATTCTCAGAGGAGATATTTACTACTATACAGTTACCTAACCAGTATGTTAATGTAGTTCCTGAAATTGCTTTTTTCTCTCTTCCCTCACCACAAAGCAGATTCAATTGAGTAGTTTCCAGTACAATAACCTTTCCACGAACCACTTATCTTAACAAGCAGCAGCTGTTTTCAATCTAGAAGAGATATTCCCTGATATACAGCTGCCAACCCCGTTCGTAAGAGTAGTTCCTAAAATCACTTATTTCTATCTTCCCTTACCACAAAGAAGATTCTTTTGAGGAGTTTCCAGTACATTAACCTTTCTATGAACTACGTACCTTAACAAGTAACAGCTGTTCTTAATGTAGAAGGGATATTCCCTGATATACAGCTGCCAACCCCGTTCGTAAGTGCAGTTCCTAAATGAGCTTTCATCTCTCTTCCCGCACCACAAACCAGGTTCTTTTGAGAAGTTTCCAGTACATTAACCTTTCCACAAACTATTTACCTTAACAAGCAACAGCTATCTTACGCTAGAAGGATTATACTCTGATATACAGCTGCCAACCCTGTTTGTAAGTGTAGTTCCCAAATGAGCTTTCATCTCTCTTACCTCACCTCAAACGAGATTCTTTTATGGAGTTTCAAGTACATTAACCATTCCAAGAAGTACTTAATTCACTAAGCTACTGCGATTCTTATTCTCAGAAAAGAAATTTAGTGATATACAGTTACCTACCCAGTAAGTGCCTTTAGTTCATAAAATCACTTTTTTCTCTCTTCCCACACCACAAAACAGATTCGTTTGAGGAGTTTCCAGTACATTAACCGTTCCAAGAAGTACTTAATTTACTAAGCTACTGCGATTCTTATTCTCAGAAAAGAAATTTAGTGATATGCAGTTACCTACCCAGTATGTTTATGTAGTTCCTAAAATTGTTTTTTCTCTCTTCCCTCCCTACAAAGCAGATTATTTTGAGGAGTTCAGAGGTACATTTACCTTTCCACGAACTACCTACCTTACAAGCAACAGCTGTTCTTAATCTAAAAGGGATATTCCCTGATAAACAGCTGCCAACCCGTTCGTATTTGTAGTTCCTAAATGAACTTTCTTCTCTCTTCGCTAACCACAAAGCAGAGTCTTTTGAGGAGTTTCCAGTATATTAACTTTTCCACGAACTACATACCTTAACAAGCAACAGCAGTTATTAATCTAGAAGGGATATTCCCTGATATACAGCTGCCAACCCCGTTCGTAGTGTAGTTCATAAATGAGCTTTCATCTCTCTTCCCTCATGAAAAACCAGATTCCTTTGAGGAGTTTCCAGTACCTTAAGAATTCCAAGAAGTACTTAATTTACTAAGTTACCGCTATACTTATTCTCAGAGGAGATTTTTTACTAATATACAGTTACCTACCCAGTATGTTCATGTAGTTCATGAATGAGCTATCATCTCTCTTCCCTCACCACAAAGCAGATTCTTTTGAGGACTTTCCAGGACATTAACTTTTCTACGAACTACTTACTTTAACAAGCAACAGCTGTCCTTAATGTAGAAGGGATATTCCCTGATATACAGCTGCCAACCCCGTTCGTAAGTGTAGTTCCTAAAAGAGCATTCATCTCTCTTCCCTCACTACAAAGCAGATTGTTTTGAGGAGATTCCAGTACATAACCATTCCAAAAAGTACTTAATTTACTAAGCTACTGCTATTCCTATTCTCTGAGGAGATATTTACTGATATACAGTTACCTATCCTGTTTGTTCATGTAGTTGCTAAAATCGCTTTTTTCTCTCTTCACTCACCACAAAGCAGAGTCTTTTAAGGAGTTTCAAGTATATTAACCTTTCCACGAACTACTTACCTTAACACGCAACAGCTGTTTTTAATCTAGAAGGGATATTCCCTGATATACTGCTGCCAACCCCGTTTCTAAGTGTAGTTCATATAATCGCTTTCTTTTCTCTTCCCTCACCACACATCAGATTCTTTTGATGAGTTTCCTGTACATTCACCATTCCAAGAAGTACTTAGTTTACTAAGCTACCTTTCTTCTTATTCTAAGGGGAGATAGTCACTGATATACAGTTACCTACCCAGTATGTACTTGTAGATCCTAAATGAGCTTTCATCTCTATTCCCTCACCACAAAGCAGATTCTTTTGAGGAGTTTAGAGTATATTAACCTTTCCATGAACTACTTACCTTAACAAGCAACAGCTGTTCTTAATCTAGAAGGGATATTCCCTGATATACAGCTGCCAACCCCATTTGTAAGTGTTCTTTTAAATGAGCTTTCATCTCTCTTCCCCCACCACAAACCAGATTTTTTTGAGGCGTTTCCAGTACATTAACCATTACAAGAAGTACTTAATTTACTAAGCTACTGCTATTCTTACTCTCAGAGAAGATATTTATTAATATACAGGTGCCAACCCAGTATGTCCATGTAGTTCCTAAGATCGCTTTTTTCTCTCTTCCCTCACGACAAAGCAGATTCTTTGAGGAGTTTCTAGTACATTAACCGTTCCCCGTATTACTTACCTTAACAAGAAACAGCTGTTCTTATTCTAGAAGGGATTTTCCCTGATATACAACTGCCTAACCTGTTCATATGTGTAGTTCCTAAATGAGCGTACATCTCTCTTCCCTCCCCAGAAAGCATATTCTTTTGAGAAGTTTCCAATACATTAACCATTCCAAGAAGTACCTAATTTATTAATCTACTGCTATTCTTATTCTCAGAGGAGATATATACTGATATACAGTTACGTACTCAGTATGTTCATGTAGTTCCTAAAATCGCTTTTTTCTCTCTTCCCTCACCACAAAGCAGATTCTTTTAAGGAGTTTCCCGTACATTAACCTTTCCAAGAAGTACTTAATACTAAGCTAATGCTATTCTTATTCTCAGAGGAGATATTTACTGATATATAGTTACCATCCCAGTATGTTCATGTACTTCCTAAATGAGCTTTCATAAAGTTACCTACCCAGTATGTTCATGTAGTTCCTTATAATCGCTTTTTTCTCTCTTCCCTCACCACAGAGCAGATTCTTTTGAGAAGTTTGCAGTACATTAACCTTTCCACGAACTACTTACCTTAACAAGTAACAGCTGTTCTTAATCTACAAGGGATATTCCCTGATATACAGCTGCCAAACCCGTTCGTAAGTTTAGTTCCTAAAGGAGCTTTCATCTCTCTTCCCTCACCACAACCCAGATTCTTTTTAGGAGTTTCCAGTACACTAACCTTTCCAAGAAGTACTTCCTGCCGGGCCAGCCGGCAATGAAACGGGAATCCTGACTGAGGGGCAGCGATGAATAAGGAAAAGGAAAAATAAGGCAAGAGAATAAAGACAAGAGACAAAGATGGGGTACGGGAGGTCTGCAGCTGCAAGGTTGAACCTCAAGACTCCAGCAACAGTTTATTTTCAACTCCCAGCTTATATGCAGTTTTGGAACCAGGGAATAGCATAGGGTTGTTAAAACTGCAGAAGACAAAGAGGCTTATAAGTTTGCAACTTTTGATTACAGTAAACACAAGGTTACAAAGCAATTCCGGACAGAGGCTGTGGACAGATTTCTTTGCCTTTCGCATATCCTGGTGGTAACAGCACAGACAGAGGTGATAATGAACCTAGCTGCAGGTTTAGCTCACGACATCTTGGGGACATCGGCACAGCCAGAGGTCAGGATGAGCTTAGCTGCTAGCTTGGCTCCTGACTATTCCCTCGTCTTTTTATTAAAAGAAGCGAACCCGCCTGTCCTAGGTGGGGTGGGTACCCATCTCAGGGAACAACTTCAGAGCAGTGCTGAAGCCCCTTGTCTTAGGACGGTCTAGGCTGGTACCGCCTCATACCCGTCTCTGTCTGCAGTTCCTCTCGGGGGAAATTCATTTTCTTGGAGCTTGGTCTTATGCAGCTGGCTGGGTAAACTCATGAAAGAGTTTTGCAATATGCATACAATGCAAGGAAGGCATAGGAAAGCCATCAGCCAAAGAATCCCTGGGCTGAGCAATGTCATTAGCAGCCCCATAACGTTAGTTAAGGAAGGGACATACTGTTGAAGTTGGTCAAATGGTTCTTTTGCTGTTTCTGCCACCAGAGGCGGAGCTTGTTCTAGTCAGGCTACTTGTCTATGGAGTTGAAAGAGATCTAAGGGCAAGATATTATGGTGCCAAATACCATTTAGATGTGCTACAACTTTTTCCCAAGGATAGCTTGACCCATTATACTTATGGATGGTCACACAAATAAAGTCAAACCCAGCATGACAGCGCACCCGTTGCAAAGTTTGTAAGGCACGAATTTGTTCTCCCAGTGACAACACACATTCATACAATGCTTCTAATTTTTGTTCTACCTTATCATCAATCCTGCCTTGAAAGTGCAGGGCTTGCGTGGTATTATGAGCAAGCTGATTAACATAGTGAGCTGTCTGCACATTTTGTGTTAAAGCCACAGTAGCCGCTGCAGCAGAGGCAGCTAAGGAAATAAAGGCTACAATGCCTGCTATTAGTAGCCCTACAAATCGTCTAGGGTGCATAAGCTCTTTTAAATGTTTTAACACTTGAATATCTGTTTCTTCATACCAAGCTTTAGATAAGTTTACAGGAAGCATAACAAATGGTGGTTGCTTAATAATAATTACAGAATCAGTAAGACCACTATACAATCAATTTGTAAAAGAACAGTTAGTGTAAGTAGCATTGAAATACATGGCTCCTATAGAAATATTAAAAGGTCCATACATAATAGCATAAGGGGGTGTTACACAACTCATAATATTTTTAAAGAAGTAGAAGTGGGCCAGGAGATATTATTCAGGCCAGCCACTAACATCCAGACATGACGGTGAGGGTGTCCATTCATCCACCACAGACCTGGGTTGTACTTGTTGGTGAGATTCGTTCCGGACCAGTCCGTCAGCTGAGAATTAGTTCCTGAAATATTGGTTATAAAAGGATGATCATGTCTACACTTTATGGGGTGCAGTTCTCCCGTGGATTCTACAATTTGAGAGGAGTTGATGCAGCGAGGTATCATGAAGGACGAAGTAGAATTGGCATGTACAGGAAACCCAGTAGGCAATGAAGTCATTCGTATATTTTATACTTGACTATTATCAGGAATCCAAATTCTATGATTTATGGATTGCATTACAGTACAGCCTGGAATATAACTGTTGGAGTCAGTTGTAAAGCGTAAGGGGGTTCCAAAGCCAGAAGCTGCAAAATCTCCCATCTTAACGTGTTGGACAAAAGGGTCTGGAGCTGTACCGTACACTGATCTGTTGACATGGACAAACACCTCAGCTCCCTCCCAGGTCGCAGGGTGCACAATCGGTGGATCTGGTACATAATCCCAGTGGGTCAGCGCTTGTACCGTTCTGATGAGTTTCCACAATCCGAACACAATGCTCAGGTAGCCAGCGGCCATCATTTTTCATCCTGTGAAAAAACACAGACATGTCCTTGTCCCCATGTCAGTACTGGATCGGGCCCGTGCCAAGCACTTGTTAAAGGATCTTTCCACTTAACTTGGACAAAGGCTCTTTGCTCTCTCTTTTCCCAGAACCGCTGTGCTGCGGAGTGGCCATTGCATCCAAATTTAAAAAATTTAGTACGAATAAAGCATGAGAAAGTATATTAACAGGAGAGAAGGGGTATAGTTCCCCCCTTTTAATTTAGAAATTTGGTGTTTTAACAAACCGTTGGCCCATTCGCCAATTCCTTGACCATGAGGATTATAGGGAATTCCTGTAGAGTGAACAATTTGGTAAGATTTGCAAAAAGTTTGAAAAGCTCGTCCAACAAATCGCGGACCATTATCAGTTTAAAATTGTTTAGGAAGTCCCATAGTAGCAAAGCAGCGTAAGGCATGGGAGATACAATATTTGCCGGCTTCCCACTAAGAGGAGTAGGCATAATAAAATTAGAGTATGTGTCTATTGTAACATGGACAAAGCGGAGCCGTCCAAAAGAGGGGATATGGGTAACATCCATTCGCCAAACATGGTTGGCCACTAAGCCTCGGGGGTTAATGCCATTGGAGGGCACAGGTAGGAAGGAAGTACAGTTGGGACAAGTTTTTACAATTTGACGAGCTGCCTCACGAGTAATATGAAATTGCTGATGTAAGGCACAACTGTTTTGATGGTGGGCAGCATGTGATTGCTTTGCCAAGTCAATTTGAGTGAGAAAAATGTGAGTAGCCTCATCCGTAATAGCATTGCCCTCACTTAGTGGTCCAGGAAGCTTAGTATGGGCATGTATACATCCAAAAAAGCACGGACAGGTGTGAGGGCGAAGAAGAAGTTGTATCTGGTGAAAAAGAGTTTGGATAGTGGAATTAGCTGTACCAAGAAAAGGGACAGTTTCAATGACCTGAAGGGCTCGAATAACATAATGACTATCCGCATATAAATTAAAGGCTTTAGTAGGTAAAAGTGTAAGGGCCTCTAAAACTGCTTGAAGTTCAACTTCCTGGGCAGAAGAGAGCCCAGTGTCCCAAGATCTAGTTTTACCATCAATAGTAAGAGCTGCAGTTCCATTTGAGGATCCATCTGTAAACACCAAGGCAGCCATAGAAAGAGGAGATAGAGATACAACCTGAGGAAATATAAAGACGTAAGAAGAGGTAAAGTGGAGTAACTTGTTGGAGGGATAATGATGTGAAATTGTGCCCACAAAATTGTCCCAAGCATTGGCCCAGGAATCACAATGAATATAAAGCCATTCTTGAAGGACTTCCGGGAAGACGGCGGAGGAGCAGCAGAGCCCTAGCTGAGCTCCCTCCGACATCTCAGTTTTCTCACCCCATAGAAACTTTTACTCCTAGAAAGACAGCCAGAGTAAGTTCTAACAGTACAGGGATTCTGGCCAGGATGGAAAAATCCACTTTGCTGGTCTGAAAACACAGATTTGAGCTCCGGGCGGCGTCCCACTGCTGCGCCAGTGCCGGTGCTGGCACAGTGCCTGGCACAGCCACCCGCACTCCACCGGCTAAAGCACACAGCGGAGACCAGGGAGAAATCCTCCAGACGGCGGCTGAGCAGGGACGACCTGAAATTGCAGAGAAAGCGTGAGTAACCCACGAAAGATATTCTCACTCGCGCCCACAGAGCAGTTTCTGGAAGGCAGCCCTTCCCCCACCACCAGAGCAAAGCGCCATCTTTGCCACTGGCAGAGGGTCAGACCAGATTGGAACTGAAGCGGGCCTGGGGAAAGCGAGGTCAAAGGAGACATCTTTGTTTTGTTTTTTTTTTTGACCAGTCCTGGGGCTTGGACTCAGGGCCTGAGCACTGTCCCTGCTTCTTCTTGCTCAAGGCTAGCACTCTGCCACTTGAGCCACAGCGCCACTTCTGGCCATTTTCTGTATATGTGGTGCTGGGGAATCGAACCTGGGGCCTCATATATACGAGGCAAGCACTCTTGCCACTAGGCCATATCCCCAGCCCCAAAGGAGACATCTTTCAATAGGGCAAGACGGACTGAACAGTGACAGCCAGCTCCGCCCAGGAGAATGCCCCCTGCCCTGGTGGGAGATGAGTCCTGGGCCCCAGCTTAGCCAGAGGTGCCCCGCCCTGCCCGCCAGAATTTCTAAATTTAAAGCAAAAGCTGCGAGCAGCTACCAGCAGCACAGAAACACCAGAGGGAGGAACAAACAGTTCCTGGGACGGCTAAACGGTCCCATCCCAGAGGAAGCCCAAAACGGAGCTGCATTCCATAGCCACCTCCGCCAAGGAGGCCGCCTCCCCCAGGCAAGCAACTCTCAGCCGAGCAAAATAGGCCAGAGGCGCCCCGCCCAGCTGAGTCCACAGCTTATTCAAATCCAGGCATCAAAGGCAGCGGCCCTAGAGCAGACAGAGGAGCCACAGTTCCTGAGACTGCTCATGTCCCCATCTACAGAGGACGCCAAGGCCTACCTGCAAGCTGTGCGAACCTCAGAGACCCAGGATTGCACCAACAGGGGAGAAGGGTCAGAACAGATCCACCCCTTGCAAACTGAAATCAAGTCAAACCTGCTAATCAGGAAAATAGACTGCAGACCATTGCAAGGAAACCAGAGACTGGGGAAAGACCAACCAAAAAGAAGGACTCCATTTTTTTTTCTTTTCAAACATTTTTTAAACTTTTTTTTAAATTTTCTTTTTAATTTTTTCACATCTGAAACATTGTTGGTTGTTTTCTTTTTGTTTGTTTTTTATTTGTTTGTTTGTTTTCCATTTTTACCGGTTTGTTTTATCAAGTTTTTGTTTGTTTGTTTGTTTGTTTGGGTTGTTCCTTTTCAGTTTTTTTATTCCTTTTTATTTATTTTTTCTTTTTTAAAATAATTTTTCTCTGATTTGTGTATCTGTATTCCAGTATTTTTACTTTATTTCTCTCTTTGGGTTCTCTTTCTTTAAAAATTACTTTCCTATGAATAACACCTCCACTCTTCTCTGCTAACTCTCCATTGTCTGTCATTTTAACCTTGTTCTTTCTACTGATTCTACTCTTCTCCACATTTCCACATCACTGAAACTAAACCAAAATCACCACCACCACCCCAATACATTTTACTCTATTCTCTTTACTACCTCCAACTTACCCTCCTGACTTACTGCCTGGACCTCCAGGTTCCATTGACTCCTGGTTATTGGATAGAGGGTATCCCAGCTTAATCTGAGTGAATCAAAGGAGTTCATAGAGAAAGCCAGTCCTAAAAGAATTTAATATAAACACAAGAATTGCATATAGGGTTGTAACAGTAAATAAGTAACTACTGAATACAGGGCCCAGGATCTGTTGTTATATTGAAATTGTATTCTGTAGGAACACCAAATCTAACTTTATAGACAGGTATACAAGTTATCTGTATATAATTGTGAACTTGTAAGATTTACACAACAGTGCTTGGTAAGGGCTGCTTTGTGTCTTAAACGGTGCTCACAGGTACTGGTATACTGGCATTCCCAATTCAAATGGGCAGAAGAATCACAAGAATGATGGCAAACAATGAAGTCTTATCCCCCACTCAAAACAAGCAGGAAGCAGAGCAGTCAATCAAAGACCTAGAAGAGAATCCCCAAAATGCTCTACAAAGTCTACTGATAAACATGATAAATGAAAAGTTTGAATCACTTCAGTCTAGAGCGTGAGGAGGCAAAGCAAAAATTAATGGAGAATTTCATGGCATCCACAAATAGAAAGATAAATGAACTTCAAGGGTCAAATGAAAAGATAGCTACCCAGGTTAAAGATCTGAGAGACAACTATCAAAACCAAAGTAATGAAGTTAATGAAGTAAAGAAGTCCATACAAGAACTAAGAAATGACATGGAAATCATCAGGAAAGACCAGTTAGAAGGAAAAGAGATTCAAAATCAAGTAGCTAGCCTACAGTCCCGACTAACTGAAGCAGAGGATTGAATCTCAGGAGCTGAAGATTCCTTAGATTCTATGGAGAAAGATCAAAAATCAATACGAATCCAGTCCAATCAACAAAACAGATCACTACAGGAGATTCAAGACAAGATCAGGAAGCCCAATTTAAGAATAATAGGTATTGAGGAAAACTTGGAGAAAGAAGTTAATGGCATAGGCAATCTATTTAACAGAATATTAGCTGAGAACTTCCCAAATATCCAGAAGGAAAGGCCTATACAGTTACAAGAAGCATTTAGAACCCCAAACCGACCAGACCAGAATAGGACATCCCACTGACACATTGTGATCAAAACAGGATCAGTAGAGTACAAGGAAAGAATCCTTAAAGCTGTTAGGGAGAAGAAAACAATCACATATAAAGGCAAAGCAATCAGAATTACCCCAGACTTCTCAGCAGAGACCATGAAAGCAAGGAGATCCTGGAATGAAGTATACCAAACACTAAATAAAAATAACTACCAACCAATAATTCTGTACCCAGCCAAACTCTCATTCATAGCCGAAGGTCAAATAAAAGTCTTCCACAGTAAGGAAAAACTGAAACAATATATCTCCACCAAACCAGCTTTATAGAAAATCCGCAAATATGTACTACACAGGGAAAATAATCAAGATCCCAGTACAGACAGAGAAATGAACCCTAAATAGTAAACATCAGATCCAGAAATGGGAAGACACAGCTTTAAACAAGATAGTGATAATGAAAGGAACAAATGATCATCTCTCAATCCTAACTCTCAACATTAATGGACTTAATTAACCAATCAAACGACATAGGCTCATAAGTTGGATCAAAAATCAAGATCCATCTTTCTGCTGCCTCCAAGAGACACATCTATCCAGCAAAAGTAAACATCTTCTAAAATTGAAAGGCTAGAATCAAATCTATCAAGCAAATGGCCCCCATAAGCAGGCTGGAGTTGCAATCCTAGTAACAGACAAAATTGACTTCAAATTAATAAAGGTAAGAAGAGACAAAGAAGGCTACTACATACTAGTAAAGGGATCTCTCCTACAGGAAGATATAACAATCCTAAATATCTACACACCAAATGCAGGAGTACCCAACTTCATCAAACAAACACTACTGACTCTAAAAACACTCATAGACCCAAACACATTGATAGTTGGGGACTTTAACACTCCACTATCACCTCTGGACAGATCAACACACCAAAAACTGAACAAAGAAACCACAGACCTTAATAATTGCATAGACCAACTAGGCTTAACCGACGTCTACAGAATATTCTACCCAGCAACAACAGAATACACATTCTTCTCTGCAGCACATGAAACATTCTCCAAAATAGATCACATCTTAGGGCACAAAGAAAATCTGTACAAATTCAGAAGTATGAAAACCATTCCCTGCATTCTCTCAGACCACAATGGAATAAAATTAGAGCTCAACTCAAACAGCAACCACAGAAAATCCTACAATTCATGGAGACTAAACAACACGCTGCTGAACCATCAGTGGGTCATTGAAGAAATTAAAACGGAAATTCAAATGTTTATGGACTTCAAACAAGTTGAGGACACAAAGTACCAGCTCCTTTGGGACACAGCAAAGGCAGTACTCAGAGGAAAATTTATATCTCTGAGTACATACATCAACAAACTGGAGAAACAGCAACTCAGTAATTTAAGGAAGCACCTTAATTTTCTGGAGAGAGAACAGCAAGCCAAACCCCAAGTCAATAGACGGAAGCAAATAATTAAAATCAAATCAGAATTAAATCAATTAGAGACAAAAAAAAAAACCATTGAAAGAATCAGCAAAACAAAGAGTTGGTTCTTTGAAAAAATCAAAAAGATAGACAGACCCCTGGCAAACCAGACCAAAAAACGAAGGCAGCACACTCAAATAAACAAGATAAGAGATGAAACAGGTAACATCACCACAGAAATAACCGAAATTCAGAAAATAATAAGGGACTATTTTGCAAACCTTTATGCCAACAAATTCGAGAACTTGGAAGAAATGGATGATTTCCTAGAAAAAAATTGATATCCACAAACTCAACCATGAATATTTAAACCTTCTAAACAGACCCATATCCAGTATTTAAATAGAAACGGCAATAAATGATCTCCCATCCAAGAAAAGCCCAGGTCCAAATGGATTCACTGCAGAATTCTACAAGGCCTTCAAAACACATCTCACACCAATATTTCTCAAGCTCTTCAATGAAATTGAAAGAGAACGTTCAATACCAGACTCATTTTATGAAGCCAGTATAACCCTCATCCCAAAACCAGGCGGAGACTCATCACGGAAAGAGGACTACAGACCGATCTCCCAGATGAACATAGATGCAAAAATAATCAACAAAATTCTGGCCAATCGACTTCAACAGATCATCAAAAAAATCATACACCACGATCAAACTGGATTCATCCCAGGGATGCAAAGTTGGTTTAATATACGCAAGTCAATTAATGTAATCCACCACATCAACTGAAGCAAGGTAAAGAACCACATGGATTTATCTCTGGATGCGGAAAAAGCATTCAATAAAATCCAGCACCCATTTATTCTAAAAGCCCTGGAAAAACTGGGATTCCAGGGAACATTCCTGAATAAAATCAAGGCAGTTTATGACAAACCAATGGCAAGCATAACTCTAAATGTTGAAAAACTAAAGCCATTCCCTTTAAATTCAGGAACAAGACAGGGATGTCCACTCTCTCCCCTGCTCTTCAACATAGTACTAGAATTCCTAGCCAGAGCAATTATGCAAGAAGGAAATATAAAGGGGATCCAAATAGGAAAAGATGAAGTTAAACTTTCTCTCTTCGCAGATGACATGATCCTATACCTAAAGAATCCCATAGACTCTACCACCAAGCTACCACAGCTGATCCAAAACTTTAAAACTTTAAAAATCAATGGCCTTTCTCTATGTTAACAACCCGAAGACCGAGTCTGAAATCAGGAAAGCAAATCCTTTTGCAATAGCCCCCAAAAACATAAAATACCTAGGAATAACCTTAACCAAAGCAGTGAAAGACCTCTTTGATGAGAACTTTAAAACCTTGAAAAATGAAATTAAGTCAGAACTAAGAAAATGGCAAAACCTCCCATGCTCCTGGATTGGGAGGATTAATATAATCAAAATGGCAATGTTGCCAAAGGCTATCTACAAATTCAATGCAATACCCATTAATATCCCAACACCATTCTTTAATGAAATAGAGGAAGCACTCCAGAAATTCATATGGAACAATAAAAGACCTAGAATAGCAAAAACACTCCTAAGCAGAAAGAACAGTCCTGGAGGAATAACACTACCCAACTTTAAGCTGTATTATAAAACTACAGTAATAAAAACAGCTTGGTATTGGCACTGGAACAGGCCTGAAGACCAATGCAACAGAATTGAAGACCCAGAATCGAACCCACAGAACTACGCCTACTTAATCTTTGATAAAGGGGCTAAAACAATAGTTTGGAAGAAAGATAGCCTCTTTAACAAGTGGTGCTGGCAAAACTGGCTCAACACATGCAACAAACTAAAACTGGACCCTTATATATCTCCCTGCACCAAAATCAATTCCAAATGGATTAAAGACCTTTAAATCAAAACAGGCACCATGAAAACACTAAAGGAAGGAGTAGGAGAAACACTTGGGTTCCTTGGTGCAGGACAGAACTTCCTTAACAAAGACCCAGAAAGGCTACAAATCAAAGAAAGGTTGGAAAAATGGGACTGCATCAAACTGCAGAGCTTCTGCATGGCAAAGGACATAGCTCGCAAGATAAACCGAAAGCCCACAGACTGGGAGAAGATCTTTACCGGACATTCAACAGACAAAGGCCTCATCTCTAAAATATGTGCAGAACTAAAAAAATCACCTTCTTCCAAAACAAAACCACAAAGAACCAATAGCCCCCTCATCAAGTGGGCTAAAGACTTACAAAGAAACTTCTCTGATGAGGAAATGAGAATGGCCAATAGACATATGAAAAAATGCTCTACACCACTGGCCATAAAGGAAATGAAAATCAAAACAACATTGAGATTCCATCTCACGCCAGCAAGATTGTCATATATCAAGAAAACTAATAATAACAATTGTTGGAGGGGATGTGGCCAAAAGGGAACACTACTTCATTGTTGGTGGGAATGTAAACTGTTACAGCCACTCTGGCAAGCAGTATGGAGATTCCTCAGAAGGCTCAATATAGAACTCCCCTATGACCCAGGAACCCTACTTTTGGGTATCTATCCAAAAGACCACAAACAATATCACAGTAATGACACCAGCACAACAATGTTCATCGCAGCACAATTTGTCATAGCGAGAATCTGGAACCAACCCAGATGCCCCTCAGTAGACGAATGGATCAGGAAAATGTGGTACATATACACAATTGAATTTTATGCCTCTATCAGAATGAATGACATTGTTCCATTTGTAAGGAAATGGAAGGACTTGGAAAAAGTTATACTAAGTGAAGTGAGCCAGACTCAAAGAAACATGGACTCTATGGCCTCCCTTATTGGGAATAATTAGTACAGGTTTAGACAAGTCATAGCAGAGCATCACAAGGCCCAATAGGTATACCCTTATGAACACATAAGATGATGCTAAGTGAAATGAACTCCATGTTATGAAAACAATTGTTATATCACAGTTGTAACTACTTTCAACGTCCTATGTGTATCTGTGGCTTCTATTATTGATGATGTTCTTGTATCACCTTCCTGTGGTTGTACCTACACTATCTCTGTAATCTTATCTGAGTATATTGGAAACCGTGTTTACTGGTATTGGAAGCAGGAAATTCAAAGGGAATACCAAATTTGAGAGACACAGGGTAAAAAAAAGAGAAACAACTACAAAAGCAATACTTGCAAAACTGTTTAGATAAGTGAACTGAACACCTCCGGGGGGGGGGGAAGGGAAAGGGGGGGAGGAAGGGGGGTATGAGGGACAAGGTAACAAACAGTACAAGAAATGTATCCAATGCCTAATGTATGAAAATGTAACCTCTCTGTACATCAGTTTGATAATAAAAATTTGAATTAAAAAAATAAATTATCCTAGGCAATGGATTTATTTTAATGATATCACACCAAAAGTCAAGCAACAAAAGCAAAATAATTAAGTAGGAACTACATTGAAATAGAAAACTTCTGCACAGTAATGGAAACAATTGGCAAAGTAAGGGGATACCCTCTGAGTGGGAGAAACTATTTGTAAATTATATCTTTATGAAAGGTTAACACTCAAGGTTTAAGAGGGGCTAAACAAAAAGCAAATAAAAACATAACTTCAAAATAGGCAAAAGAACTGAATAGACATTTCTCAAAATAAAATATCTGAATGACCAACAGGTATACACACAACTAATCAGCCTCAACAATCATCAGGAAAATAAAAATTATAAAGCACAATGAGATATCACCACAAGGCAGTTGGACTAGCATGACTGGCATGGTTGTTATCAAAACAAAAGATAACAAATGTTGGCATGCAGGGAAAATGGAACTTCACACACTGTTGGTGGGAATGCGAATAGTACCACCATTGTAGAAAACAGTATGGAGACTATGAAAAAAAAGTAACATTATCCTCCTATGTCGCTGTAATCTTCTTGGTACTAAAACAGAAGATAGGAAATCAGTAGAGATAGCTGTGCTCATGTGTCTGCTGCACCATCATTCATAGCAGTTGAACAATGGAAGCAGCTTAATATCCATCAGGGGACAAATGCATTTAAAAACTATGATTCATACAGACAGAGAAAAGAGGGGGGAGATTATCAAGCTTTTAAAAATGAGACTCTCAGGCATCATCAGTGCTTCATATCTATAATCCTAGCTACTCAGGAGGCTGAGATCTGAAGATTGCAGTTCAAAACTAGACCAAATAGAAAAGACCATGAGATTCGTATCTCCAATTAACCACTAAAAAGTTGAAATGGAGCTGTATCATAAGTGGTAGAGCACTAAGGAAAAAAAAAAGGTCTCACTTTCTGCTTCCTGACCACACCGAGGTGAGCAGTTTTGCTCTCTTACCATCATGCTCTGGGCCAGGGTGTACTACCTAACCATAGCCCAGACACAACAAAGACAGGTCACCCAGTCACCATGTAACCAACTAAACATGGATTGAGCCTCTGAAACTATGAGCCAAAGTCCTCCTTTAAGTTGGCTTATGCCAGATATTTTGTCCCAGCAACAGGAAGGTGATGAACACATGAACCATTGGGGGCAAACCATATACAAACCATAATAGTAATCATAGCACATTCATCAAAGCTAAGAATTCAACATAGCTCTTATTAGGATATTACAAATGCTTTCCCTAACATCCATTTTCTGCTCTAGACCCAAACCAGAACATTTAGTCTTCACATCTCTGGAGCCTCTCCAGTCAGTTCCTCAGTCTTTGGTTTGTTGGTTGGCTGGCTGTTTGAGTGTTGGCTTGCTTGTTGGTTGGGTTGGCTGGCTGGATGAATGGCTCATGGGTTAATTTAGGCTTCTCATGATCCTGACAGTTTTCATTAGTATTGATTAGGTGTGCAATAGAATGTACTCTACTTTTTTTATTTGTGTGATAGCCAACCAAATGGAACCTGGGTTGTCCAGTTGATTAGGAAGAATAAGTCCTACAATTCTACAGCACAGGGGTGACCATGATCTACAACAATGTTATAGACTTCAAAATAATCAGAAGAGAGGAGCTTGAAGGTTTGTAACCCAGGGAAATGATTCTAATTTCCCTTATATGATCATTATACATTTTATGCATGTGAATACATATTATATGAGATTAAAGTATAGGAACTTTTAGAAGTGAGTCAGTTCTCATCAAAGCATCTTGATATAAAAGGTGCCATACACACACTTGGTCTCTTCTGCAAACTGCTATCCCTTTTCCACATTTTCCCTGTGTTGTCAAGAGAGACCTCTGCAGCACCCCCATGCTGTTTGTACCATCCAGCTACCATAATCATGAGTCAAATCAGTCTCCCTACTTACAAGGTACCCAGCCTCAGGTATTTTGTTACAGAAATATGAAACAACTTTAGTTTTATAGGGCATTAACATTAGAGGAAGCTAGGTGAAAGACAGTAGGAACAATATAGTATCTTCACAACTTTTCTGTAAACCTGAAACTATGCCAAATTTTTTTTGGTGCTGGTCCTGGGGCTTGAACTCAGGGCCTGGGTATTGTCCCTAAGCTTTTGTCCTCATGGCTAGCTCTCTATCACTTGAGTCACAGCTCCAGCTTTTTTGATAGTTAATTGGAGATAAGAGTTTCACAGGCTTTCCTGCCAGGTCTAACTTCAAACAGCAATCCTCAGATCTCAGCCTCCGGAGTAGCTAGGATTCTAGGCAGGAGCCACTGGCACCCAGAAAATTATGCCAATTTTTAAAGAAAAGTTTTAAGGCAATGAAGTCTTTTCAAAGGCATGGGCTCATGTGATTTATTCTATGAAGGTGTCACCTTACTATTCAATTCCAGCTATTGTGCTACTGTGTTTAGAATATACAGTAAAAGAGAGGAGATTAAGGAGTGGGATTATTGCAGAAATGCAGCATGTAAGAGATGATAATATTTTGTCTTGAATTTCATCAGTAGAGGTGAAAGTAATGAGAAATGGTTGAATTCAGGATAAAAACATAGGGAAAGGAGACTAGAGTAAGATGACATCTTAACTTGTCAGCTTAGCTTACATTTTCTTGGTAATTAGTGAGGCTAAACAGTTACATGCTGTTTTTGAGGAATATATATACATACATATTTACATACATATATATATATATGTATATCCTTTGTCCAGTTTTAAAATGGGGAATTATGGTATTGAGATCATTATGCATTTTTTATATTAACCTACTGAATACATGGCTTGCAAATATGTTCTCTGACTCTAAGAGTTCTCTCAATCCTTTGTTGATGGTTCTTTTACAACATGGAAGCTTTTTAGTTTGATGCAATCCAATGTGTGTACTTTAGCTTTTGTTGCCTGTGCTTGGGGGGCATATCCAAAAAATGAATTTCCTAAGAACTGGTGCATTTTGACCTGAATTCCTGCCATATGTCTTTCCATTAGGTTTAATATGCACATGAGCAGGTCGTTAGCATTTAAAATACCCTAACCAGAAATGCTTATTCTCTAGGGGAGTTCACCAACTAGATTTTATTTTGCAAGAAAGAATTGTAAGAAAGGTGTCTGGGTTCTTTTCAATTAACACAGAATTCAATTTTTATTCCTATTTCTCTCCCTTCTTACCTCTTTTTAAAGCACAGCCCTTGTTTTCAGCCTCTTTCTCATCAGTTGACCTCACTTCCATTATCCACTGTTCTCCCTTTTCTGCAGCCCCCATCTCACCTGTTAGTTTTGGAGGAGGGGGAATTCTCTCCTCTGTAAAGACTATAGCACTCTTTATTTACAAGTAATGAATCTACAGCAAATTGTGAAGGCAACCACAGCTACCAAAGTAGATAATTTTGTACATTCTTTGGCCAGCATGATAATGACACTGAGCTGGCTCGCAGATGCCCGCTGTTAGTACAGATTAATCAGGACTCCAGGATCATCTCTATTCTGTGTGCAAAGAACCTCAAAGATGTGCATCTGAATTAGCAGGTGTTATGGCTGAGCCTAAGCCTAAAGCTTGTCTATGAGCTTATGCAGGATGGGCTGCTTGTATGATAGTTCCAACCCATCTGCCTTGGAAGTCATTTCACCAATGAAAAAGGTTTCTAATATGCATTTGCAGTTATGGACACATCTTCCAGTGTTGATTCGTGATACAGTTGAAGTTGTGTGTAGGACCCTCCTCCCACAAGTGTGGGCTTTAGATAGGAGTCTCCATAAACTCTTAGGCAAGTACTCTAAATATCTTCTTATCTACCCATTAAACTTAGCACACACACACACACACACACACATGCACGTGCACACGCCTCTACATCTTGTTGACATACAAGTTTGGATTCTGTTTTTTTTTCATTCCCAGAAATCTACTGAATCAGAACATCTGAAAATAGGAGCTAAACTCAGCATTGTGACAATCTCTGCAACTCAAGTCCTTCTGAGACACCCTAGCATGTAAGGACAGCTGCCAGGGAGAGCAGGGGAAGAAGGACCTATCCTGAGCCTCCACAGGCACTTCCCCTAGGAAAGTATGGACAGACCAAGGGAAGATCTAGCCATTATTCTTCTCCCATTCCAAGATTGTGTCTGTGCCAGATGCCGGGGAAGAGAGCTGGGAGCTACACAGAACAATCTACTCCTCAGAGGACCCCAGCCTCTATAGTCACGTGAAATGAAGGAAGCTGAACCTGTCTCTTTTCTGCTTACCCCATCACTGGTGCACATGTATGTGATTTCGTTAGAAATGTCATGTTTTTTCTTAGGGAATGCAACTGTTATTCTTTTTTTTTTTTTTTTGGCCAGTACTGGGCCTTGGACTCAGGGCCTGAGCACTGTCCCGGGCTTCCTTTTGCTCATGGCAAGCAGTCTGCCACTTGAACCACAGCGCCACTTCTGGCCGTTTTCTGTATATGTGGTGCTGGGGAATCGAACCCAGGGCCTCATGTATATGACGCAAGCTCTCTTGCCACTAGGCCGTATCCCCAGCCCGCAATTGTTATTCTTTAGGAGTAAGGATGAGGAGAGTTTCCCAGCTTTAAGTTCCCCTGCCTAGAAATAACAGTTACTGGTGCCATTCGATGTGTTCCAAACAATCCTTTGTCATAGTAACTCATTCCCAGTGTTTCCCATACCTTTTATTTGCTTTCCTTGTAAGTGTATATCTTAGAATGCAGGTAAATTAGCCATAAAAATAGAGTAATGAACTAAAATTACTTTAAACCAATTGTTATGGAAATCACTAGAGGGGTCCAGTTTGAGGATGACAAGATGTTTCTTTCACAGGATTGCAAGCCATGAATAAAAACTAGTCCACATAAGGAGAAATAATTGGGGCTTTGGAAATTATAAATACTTACATATAAATACTTACATTGAGTGATTATTCTTAGGTAATACATCTTTTCTGTTAGCTGCTATATCAACTCCAACAGGAAGAGAAAATTATCTTGGAGTAAAATACATCTCTAATGTATCTATTTCCTTTAAAAAAAAAGTACAGAATTTCTTCACAAAATCCCAATCACAACAAACTGTAAACTTCTATTCTCTTGAAGGGGTCTCTCAAACTAAGCAAAACTATGAGAAGGCAGGCTAGGGGTATGGCTCAGTTGCTAATGCACCTGCCTAACTGATACAAAGCTCTGAGTTACAATTCCACTACTACAAGAAGAAATTTATTGGCTAGTCCCTTTGTACAATAAGCACCTGATTTAATATATCCACGAACTAAATGGTGAGTGTAGACTTTAATTTCACTGAGATGGTAAATACAAGGAGTGCTTACCAAATGAGATCAATGCTCTTAGACAAAAAGATCTAAGAGCCATCTTTAGAGAACTTTAAAACCTTGAAAAATGAAATTAAGTCAGAACTAAGGAAATGGAAAAACCTCCCATGCTCCTGGATTGGGAGGATTAATACAATCAAAATGGCAATATTGACAAAAGCTATCTACAAATTCAATGCAATACCCATTAATATCCCAACACCATTTTTTGATGAAATAGAGGAAGCAATCCAGAAATTCATATGGAATAATAAAAGACCTAGAATAGCAAAAACAATCCTAAGCAGAAAGAACAGTGCTGGAGGAATTACAATACCCAACTTCAAGTTGTATTATAAAGCTATAGTAATAAAAACAGCTTGGTATAGGCACCTGAACAGGCCGGAAGACCAATGGAACAGAATTGAAGACCCGGGAATGAACCCACAGAACTATGCCTACTTAATCTTTGATAAAGGGGCTAAAACAATAGTTTGGAAGAAAGATAGCCTCTTTAACAAATTGTGCTGGAAAAACTGGCTCAACACATGCAACAAACTAAAACTAGATCCTTATATATCACCCTGCACCAAAATCAATTCCAAATGGATTAAAGACCTCGAAATCAAAACAGACACCCTGAAAACACTAAAGGAAGAAGTAGGAGAAATGCTTGGGCTCCTTGGCGCAGGACGGAACTTCCTTAACAAAGACCCAGAAAGGCTACAAATCAAAGAAAGGTTGGAAAAATGGGACTGCATCAAACCGCAGAGCTTCTGCAAGGCAAAGGACATAGCTTGCAAGATAAACCGAAAGCCCACAGACTGGGAGAAGATCTTTACCGGCCATTTAACGGACAAAGGCCTCATATCTAAAATATATGCAGAACTAAAAAAAATTACCTTCCTCCAAAACAAAACTGCAAAAAATGAATAGCCCACTCATCAAGTTGGCTAAAGACCTGTAGTACAAAGAGGGGCTGAGGATATGGCCTAGTGGCACGAGTGCTAGCCTTGCATACATGAGGCCCTGGGTTCGATTCCCCAGCACCACTTATACAGAAAATGGCCAGAAGTGGTGCTGTGGCTCAAGTGGCAGAGTGCTAGCCTTGAGCAAGAATAAGCCAGGGACAGTGCTCAGGCCCTGAGTCCAAGCCCCAGGACTGGTGAAAAAAAAAAAAAAGACCTACAAAGAGACTTCTCTGATGAGGAAATGAGAATGGCCAAGAGACATATGAAAAAGTGTTCTACATCACTGGCCATAAAAGAAATGCAAATCAAAACATTGAGATTCCATCTCACCCCAGTAAGAATGTCATATATCAAGAAAACTAACAATAACAAGTGTTGGAGGGGATGTGGCCAAAAGGGAACCCTACTTCATTGTTGGTGGGAATGTAAACTGGTTCAGCCACTCTGGCAAGCAGTATGGAGATTCCTCAGAAGGCTAAATATAGAACTCTCCTATGACCCAGCAACCCCACTTTTGGGTATATATCCAAAAAACCACAAACAAAATCACAGTAAAGCTACCAGCACAACAATGTTCATTGCAGCGCAATTTGTCATAGCAAGAATCTAGAACCAACCCAGATGCCCCTCCGTAGACGAATGGATCAGGAAAATGTGGTACATATACACAATGGAATTTTATGCCTCTATCAGAAAGAATGACATTGCCCCATTTGTAAGGAAATGGAAGGACATGGAAAAACTTATACTAATTGAAGTGAGCCAGACCCAAAGAAACATGGACTCTATGGTCTCCCTTATTGGGAATAATTAGCACAGGTTTAGGCAAGTCACAGCAGAGGATCAAAAGAGCCCAATAGCTATACCCTTATGATCACATAAGATGATGCTAAGTGAAATGAACTCCATTTTATGGAAATGATTGTTATATCACAGTTGTAACTACTTTCAACATCCCATGTGTATCTGTAGTTTATACTGTTGATGATGTTCATGTATCACCTTCTTGGATTGTACCTACACTATCTCTGTAATCTTATCTGACTATATTGGAAACCGTGTATACTGGTATTAGAATTAGGAAATTGAAAGGGAATTCCAAAATTGAGAGACAAAGGGTAAAATAAGAGAAACAACAACAAAAGCAATACTTGCAAAACTGTTTGGTGTAAGTGAACTGAACAACTCAGCGGGGGAAAGGGGGTGGGGGAGGGGGGTATGAGGGACAAGGTAACAAAGAATACAAGAAATGTATCCAATGCCTAACGTATGAAACTGTAACCTCTCTGTACATCAGTTTTATAAAAAACAAACAAACAAACAAACACAAAAAACAACCAAAAAAAAAAGGTTAATGTACTGGGAAAAAAATAAATGTTATACAATTAAAAAAAAAGATTTCAGTAATGCTAGAAGCAGTTGGGTCACCTGAGTGTCTGCAGCCCAGGATGACCCTGAGCACTGATCTTGGCCTCTCAGGATCAGAGAGAAAACTGGGTGCTTCTCATATCCCTGCTGCCTGACCTTTGAGATGTCTTGATTACTCTGTGCTCCTGGATTTATGCATAAAACATGGTGCCAAGATCTCTGCCCTGGTGACAAGAGATGAGAGTATGTGACAATGGCCAGGTACTCTCTGTGATGATAGTATCACATGATCCATATGACTCCCCCAACCACAGTTCTGAGGAGCTCTCATGGTAGTGGGGGCCATATACCATTTCCCTATGTCTCCCACCATCAAAGCTGGCAGGACAGTCTAATAGGTTAGGAGAAGTACTAGGGTCACTTGTCACCATGAAAGGTGGTCCTAACACCAGATATTAAACTACTTTAACATCTGTCCTGACCCAAGATCTTTAACCAGCCTGTCTCATGAGTATAGACTCAGTGATGGCTGGTGGCATGCTATTTCTGGAAGGAATAGAATCTTGACCCTGGGCTATCTGGCTACCTGTTTTCAGCCACCTGTTTAGGGAATTGCTCTCTGTCTTAACCTGCTCACACTATGCATCATGCATTCTCAAGTGGTACTCGCCTACGCAACACCAAATAACCTCTTGAAATGCTTGTCTTTAGGTTGTGCAACCAAGGATTCTGATTCAGTGACTTTGGTGTGTGGGATGGGAATCTGTGTATCAACAAAACCCACTCACTCTGCCCCCTATGCACTATATAGTTTACCCCACCCAGAAAAACTTGCTCACTGAACTGTTATCTAGATGGGCCACTCTGCACACAGGCCCCAGCCTCAGTTACCCTAATGTTTCAATCCTTTTCATGCAATAACTTGGCCAGTCCATCAGCAAGCCCACACCTCTTCGATTGTGTCTCCAAGTAAGCACAGTCTCAGCCTCCAGAGAATTCCTAAAGCATTGCTTTCTGCCAGGCCTGCAACTTCACCCTGCAAATCAATGCTTGAAATTAGGCTAGTTTTTTTTCCAACCCTCAAAACACAAAGGATTCATTTCCTTTCCTTTAGGGGACAATAAAACTTACTTGCATTGAGGAACCTAGACTTATAAAACACAGAGACCTATTTACTAAAATATCTTAAGGACAGCTTCTTCTCAGTCTGTAAGCACAAAGCATAAACCATTCTATCTGTTGGGCCTTTGGATTGTGCTAATGGAAACTCAATCAGCAATAAAGAGATTTCTTGGCCCAAGTAACTGGAAGGGCCAGCACCAGGCCGCCCTCAAGCTGAGTTTGATTCAGTTCCTTCCCAGCTGCTCTTTTTGTTTTGTTTTCAGCCTTTCTCTTCTGCCTTCCATAGACAACACACAGATTTACATGGGTGCTGCATGCAAGAAGAGACACATGTCAGCTGTAGCACCCAAGCAAACAGTCCCCAATTCCAAAAATGGTCTTCCATTTTAGTCTCACCACTGGGTCATCTGCTAGAAATGCCATAACAAAATACCATAGAGTGGGTGGCTTAAATGAGATACATTTATTTCTCATAGGTCTAGGTTAAAAGTCTGAAATCAAAGCTAAAGCCTGGTAGCTCACGCCTGTAATCCTAGCTACTCAGGAGGCTGAGGTCTGAGGATCACAGTTTCAAGCCAGTCCAGGCAGAAAAGTTCATGAGACTCTTGCCTCCAGTTAAGCATCAGAAAACCAGAAGAGGTGTGGTGGCTCAGTGATAGAGTACTCGCCTAAAGCAAAAAAGCTCAGTGACAGCACCCAGGCTCTGAGTTCAAGCCTCACAACAGACAAAAAATAAAAAACAAAAAGCAACAACAAAAACTACAGGTATCTTCTTGCTGTTGTTTGAATGTTCTCTCTAAAGCTCATGTTGGAACGTGGGGAACGTGGTTTGCTTTGTGGTGGTACACAAGGAAGAATGTCTGAAGGGAGCTTAGTGTAAGGCTCTGGCCCCAGGATTGGATTAATGCTATTATCTTGGAAGTGGGTTACCCCTTACCTTCTCTCTCTGATTCACTGTCTCTGTCTGTGTGTCTGTCTCCTCTTCTCCCTGTTCCCTGCTTTATCTTCTTCTTTTCCCTCTCCCTCTCCTGTCTCTCCCTCTCTCTCTCCCCCTCCCTTCCTCTTTACCTCTTTTCCTCTCCTCTTCTCTCTCTCACCCTCTCTCTCTCTCTCCCCGTCTCTCCCTCTTTCCATTGCTCCCTCTCCCCCTCTCTCTTCACACATATTCACTTGCCTTTCCACTATGCTATGAAGCAGCTTGAAGGGCCCTCCCTGCTAGGTGCTGGTTGTGTGCTCTTGGACTCTTCAGGCCTTCAGAACTACAAGCCAAATCCATTTTTATCATTTATAAATTGCCCTGTCTGTGGCATTCTCTTATGGCAGAAGAAAATAGATGAAGACACTCCTATAGGAGTATTGTGTGTCTTCTTTGTGAACATCAAAGTATGCTCAAGCAGTACAGACAGAAGTAAAATGGATGAAAACAACAGGGTGTTTGCCTAGCATTATTTTTCCTGTGAACAAATCGGTGCAATATTTTTTTTTGAGAAAACTCTTCTTTTAAAATGGGGTTGGGAATAAGCACTCCAAAAAAAGGGGCCAGCTTCCTTAAAATAAAATAAAACGAAATACAACTGGTAGAATGAAATAAGCACTCAACAGCCACAAGAGACCTTAAGACTTAAGTCAAGTGAGAAAGGAAAGAAAAAAAATCAGATCAAAACATGCTTCTCAGAGTCCATGAAACATTGCCAGGCAAAGGAAACACAAGAAAAGTAGTGGCTGGTCATTGGTTGCAGTAGGTTTCCCTAAACACATCCCACTCCAAAGATAGCCCATGATGACCACAGCAACAGTCTCCATGGCTAGGGACATAGAAGTAGATATTGTTCCCTGCCTCCCAAATCATCTCTCCTCACTTCTCTAAAGACCCAAAGGAAGGGCCAATGTCTCTTCTTCTACCAGGCGTTGTCTTGTTCACACATGATGCCTAGAAGTTGGCAGTCAGCTGGTCTGAGGACAAAATGCATTCTCACCAGGAAGTATAAAACAATCTTAGAGAAGCAAAGTCAGGTGCACCTGCCACCAAGCATGAACCAAGATGCTTCCAGCTATGTAGGTAAAGACTTCCTGAAGCTAAAGACTTCCATCAGCTGAAATCAGAATTTTGAATTCCTTGCATCAATCAGAAAGAAAGCTTTCTTACACATCCATTGGATTTTTGAAAGCCACAATTCCTAACAGTTATGCTCTTCCACATGAATCAGGAAATTTATTTTAATTATCAACTGCAAATAGCAATATCCACAGAGAAAAGACTTTTAAGCGATAAGGGTATTGTTTACCTTGCTTAAAATGAAGCTGGAAGGGAGGTATTTCTGTGCTATGTACTCAGAGGAGAGACAACATCAAAGAGCAGAAAGAAAGATATAGTTTCCTCCTGTATCTCCATTTTCTCACTATGTTCCATTTAATTTACACCAATACAAAAAGAGAAAGAATGAAAATGGAATCCAGCAGCCTCCATCTCATTACTTCTTAAGCCACATTGGCCAAGACAGGTGGATTCAATATGGCCATTTCCCATCAAGCAAGCACCTGACTTTCCAGGCTGGAGCATGTGGGTGGTGAATAGTTCTGGACAAGGTTTCCCATTTGCTCAGACAACATCCACAGCCAATTTCCTCCACACCAACTTATGTCCCTATCTCTGAGGAAGCCCATGAAAGTCCCAGAACAGAAAATACATAACAGTGTACAAGTACCAATTTTCCATACTTAATGAAGAACTGGATGTCAAATTATTGGGAATACCCATTGGCTTGCCATTTGCTGGAGTGGAGTGTGTCCTCTCATAGAGAGAACTCCCATATATGTTTGAAGCTATTGGTTTGCTAAATTGGTCAATAAAAGGCAATTGGATCCCTCAAATATTTGAACTACAGAGAGTTTTTTCACATATTCAAAATTTCTTGTGTCATTTGTATTTCTTCCCCTAAAACATAAGGTTTGTTTTCAAAAATAAATGTTTCTGAGCTGTTCTGTTCCATAGGTAGGCCCTTGCATGGACATTTGGGATATGGTTTAAGGCATTTTTCTGCTAATGTCTTTTTTAAAGAAATGAAAGACAGAAGTGGAAACTTGTATTTTTTAAGCATCTATATATGCTAGATGCTGTATATGGACTTGTCCTATTGCTCAAATGTATTATCTGACAGATGGTAGATTCAGGGGAGAACTCAAATAGTACCATTCCTTAGAAAGGCCAAGTCATGACAAAACTCAGTAGATGTGATTAGTTTTAGCAGAGATATATAGCTAGATGAACATATTAACAAATGACATTTACACAGACATACAGAATTCTGGCAAGTATTTGGTCAGTTCTTGACAAGGTACAGGTAAGCTCTAGTCCCCTTGGCCTCCTTGTTGTTTTAATTGGAAATAAAAAAGGGCTTTTGTGGCAAAGACTCCTTGGATTGCAGTTCAAAGCCAGCCAGGGCAGAAAAATCTCTCAAATTCCGTCTCCCAACTAACCAGCAAAGAGCCAGGCTGGAAGCATGGCTGAAGAGACTGATCTCTTACCAGCCAAATGCTGGAAGTGGAGCTGTGGCTCAAGTGGTAGAGTGCTAGCCTCGAGTAGAAGTGCTCAGGCACAGTGCCCAGGCCCTGAGTTCAAACCCCGTGAATGCCAATGGGGGCAAGCCATCCCAGCAACAAGCACTTAGACCCCTGGGACTCAGCCAATTCAGGGAACAAGGATCATGGAGAGGAGTAAGAGGATAATTATGTCACATCCTAAATGGAGTCACTTTGTCTCGCCCTTTCAAAATTAATCAGCCGGGAATCAAGAGATAGTAGCTTGTCCATCTAATGTCCATACCTGAGTATAAGAACTGTCCAAGTCATCCAATTTTTAATTTTGTGCCCTAAACCCTTCCTTTTGCCTTAATATTTTGTCCAGCCCCTGCCTAATGAGACTTCTTCCAGGCTTCATTCAAGGACTAGCATCTACCACCAAGGGCCCCTGCTGCTAGCCTTCTCCAGGAGGGGCCACATTTCTGCCTTTTACCCCTAATGCCGACGCCCCTTGCCAGCAGAAAGCAGCCAGAGAGAGTCTTCATCCTTTTTCATAAGTATTAAAAGGCTGGAATGTTAGGTCCTCTTCCTGAGGGCTCCATGTAGATGCCCCCACCTCATTAAGTCTCCACCCAGTTACCTGGGTAACCAGCAGACCTGGAGGCAGTTACCTCCCCTTTTCCTGAGGTCACATCCTAATCCACCTGGCCACACCCCTTGCCCGTGCCCTAGATATAAGGCAGGGCTGGGTGGGGGTCTCCCTCTCTCTCCCTTCTCTCAGGCCATGGATCATCTTGGCCACAGGCCAGCAGTTCGGTAATAAACTTTCTTTCCTGCCTGAAAAAAAAAAAAGAAGAAAGGCCAAATCAAAGTTCAAACACCAGGAAATAAGTATTTGAAAGAGGTAGGGTGGGGTCAAGGGGTGGAGGATAGACAAATGAAGAGGAGAAAGGGGTAGAGGATGCAGTCAATAATTCAATGTATATCCTACAAAATTAACAAAAGTGAGGAAAGAGGTAGATTGGGAGGGATGAGTGAGAATGTTGAAAGTAGGGACATTTATCATGATGCATTATATTCATAAACTGCTTTGTTAAATGGCACCTCCTTTGTATGGCTACCTAAAAATAACAAACTTTTAAAAAGAAAAAAGAGTAATAGAGGCAGCAAATTTGATCAAAGAACAATCACCAGAAAACCCCTTTTATAGGTAATACTAATAAAAATAAGTAAAAATTAAAATATACCATAAAAAAGAATAAAGGAAACAGCCTAGTGAACAGTTCAGGGGATAGCTGTACATCCATCCATGCACACCCATTCCTTAATCTCTCTTATGGGCAACTAATTTCAAGACTTTCAAAGACCTGCATAAGTAGGACAATTGGTATACCTCTTATGGTATGACACAGGTGTGATATTTCTAATCTACCTACATATTTTAGACCCATTACATTTCTTTATCCCTGATATAGGAGTGATAACAATGTCAACTTTATATTAATGTTATGAGAAAAAATTGAGATAATCTAAGAGCTCAGTGCTTAGCAGGCAGCAAGTACTCCAGGAATCACAACCAACCCCAATAAAGTTGGCATCATTACTGCCTATGGAGAACTTCACCTGGGGGCTCATCACAGTGGATTTGCAAATCAGTCATCATTTCTCAAGCTAGCTGTTCAAGCAGTTGTTAACTTGATGAGAGTATCTATCACAGGGAAATCAGCAAGCATTAAAAAGCAAGATTTTATTTCTTAGCCTATACAACCAGCGGTAAAATGCTTACCAGCACACCACTGGTTAGCACCATTTAATAAGAATCAAGAGATTGAGTGACTTACCCAATGAATCAGTGGCAGAAATAGGACATGAACCCAGTTGTATAGATTTCCAAACCTGAGTTCTATGCCCTCATGTATAACTACAAATAAAAAGTATTGCCTAATTTTCAGTCACTCATTCTTTTGTTTAACTATTTGTGGAGCACTTGTGTATAGGCACACGGCACTGTGATAGGATTTACAGAATCTATATGCAAAAAAGGTCACAAGTTGTCTTTATCATCACATTAAAACTAAACCTTCCAGTCATGTGTGTTCAGTTCACTTCTCAGGAAGCAGTCAGATACTAGTAACCCAGGTGTTAACCTCCAAGTCTCACCTTATGACCTCAACAAAACAGTGAGGTTGGTGAACAATTTTGGCCTCTATTACTGTTCATCCCACAGCAGCTTCTAAGGTTACTCTCTCCTTCCTGGTCAGAGTATTAAAGGAACATTTAGAAATTTGCTTGGGTAATAATGCAACTCAATGGATAACGCATGGGCTTAATATGTGCAAAGATTCACTCTGCATCACCAAAACAAATAGAAAAAGATAAAACAGCAAAATAAAACAGCCAGACACTAGTGGCTCATGCCAGTAATCGTAGATATTCAGGCAGCTGAGATCTGAGGATCTTGATTCAAAGCCAGCCCAGGCAGGAAAGAGTATGAGAGTATTTTCAATTAACCACCTAAAAACTGGAAGGACAGCTGTGGCTCAAAGTGATAGAGTGCTAGCATTGAGGGGGGCAGGGGGAAAGTTCAGTGACCATGCTCAGACCCTGAGTTCAAATCTCACAACCAACAAAAAATAAAATTAAACCACAGTCTCCTAGGATTATTTGCCATTTTAGAGACTAACCTTCTTGAGAGGAAAGCTACTATGATGGAATGACTTTATTGGGAAGGCTTTGTCTATAGGAAATCTCAAACAATGATAACTATATCTTTTCTTCCTACTTCTCTACCAAAGTAGAGTCCACGTTATGAGGTTTCTCAAACTATATTCATTCTAACACTAGTGTTCTCTTTTCCTGTATTCTGTTACACTTTAAAATACTCTTCTTTCTTTAAATCAAATCACTTTTGCCTAAATAAACATGATTTTAAAGAAAATAATGTGTCAGTGTCTTAAGCAGAAAACCATAATGAGTTGCCAAAGATACTAGTCATAACTAAAATAAATATGCAATCACTAAGAGACAAATCTTCATGTTTACCTCCAATGATTAGCTCACAGTGGTGGGTGTATTCCATTCTAAAAACACATTTCAAGACCTTCAAAGACCCACATCTGAACTGATAAGGTCTACCTTAGGTCTACTTAAGCATAAGTAGAACAACTGGTATACCACTTAGAGCATACCACAGTTGTCTGTTAGTGGAAGATTTATAATCTACCTACATGTTTTGAGCCCCACTCATTTCACTAATGAATATCAAGATATCTAACCTGATAGGCCTCCCAATTCTGCTTGAAAATGTATGTCATATCTACCTTGACAAGTAGGATTGAATAAAAGATTTACAAAGATTTTGAGAAAATACAAATGTGTGGTGGTTCTTGACTGGGGATGTTGAGTAGCAAAGTAATGCCATAGGAATTAATCCTGTCAGAGGTCAGGCAGTGATACTGGCAATTCTGCAGCGAGATCTTTGCTGAGTACTCTGTAGTAAGGCAAAGGATCTATACTCTCTGCCTATTTGGAAGCTAAGCATAATGATGACTCTGCTGTTTACACATTGCTTTTTCCTGGACATAAATATTTATATCTGAGAAGACATTTACAAAGTGTATTCATGGACACCACCTTCTATTGATGGATAATCAAGCCACAGCAGGAAACACATCTTATAGACAGAGAAGAGACTCAGAGAAGTAAGCAAGTAAGATCAGGAAAGAATTTAAATATCACTGTTTCATACCCAATCACTGTGCACATCAACACCAAGAAATACAGTTCCAAAAGAATCTCATGTTTCCCCAAATTGCATCTTTTTCCCTGACTTCCACCTCTGAGAATAGCACCCTTTCAAACACCCAGGCTGGAAATCTTAGCAACTGCCTAAAGATACATCTCCCTCTCATTTCCTACATCCTTCATCATCATATCCTTCTTAGTATGTCTCTCAAGGCCCTCTCTCCTCTTTCCCCTCCTCCTCTTCTTCTTTTTGTCTCATATATATATAATATATGTGTGTGCATGTGTATGTGTATGTATATTCTCTAAGCAGCTGTTCACCTTAATGGTTATCTTGTCCTAATGGTCAAAGGTAGTTTGTTCACCCAACCGTGTGCTTTCCCAACTTGTTCTTTCTCAGAGAAGGACAGAATTTCTCTCTCCTTATTATGGAAGCAACAGCATACAGAGTCTCTACATGGAGCCACAAGAAGATTGACTTGGCCAATCCTTAGGTTTTATTTTAGGAAGATCGGGGAAATAAGCCTGGGTAGAAAAGGCCAGATGTGAAGAACAGCTGTTAGCACAGCAAGAGAGTATAGAATCCGCTCACATTGAGTTTCTGAGGGGTGGGTCTACATAGCATCATGATGGCATACAGGATGATTTTATTATAGACATAAGAAACAGATGTATTTTAATTATGTGCTTATTTACATGTCTTACAAAATACATTAGCACATCAATTCCATGACTTCACATTGCCAACTTTTCATAAGCAAAATTAAAAAAAAAAAAAACTTAGGTAAGCAAATGAATCGACTTAAGGAAAAGATATTAGGACATTCCTAATATAAGTGGAAACCTGTAGGGGATGGCTATACTTTTAAGACCTGGGACTGTTGGCTGCTAGCCACTCCCACCTTCTCCCAGGGTCTGGAACCAGCTCTGCCTCTCCTCTGCAAGCACATGTCTCCTAATGGCACCCGCCTGAGCCAGGGAACAGTCCTTGGAGGACTGAGGTCTCCGCCTCTGGGGAAGTTCCGTGACATCACCGTGATGGACATGCTCATCAGCCTATCATTAGCACCTGGTCAGTCCCTCCCCCTCCCTCGTCATTACTGTTATATAAACCCCTCCCCTGAATAAACTTTTGGAAATCGGTAGTCCATCAGACGGTTCCCCGAAATCTCCATGACCAGTGTCTGCTCTTAAACATATGGGGGGCTTTGGACGGGTGGCTTCCACAACCCTACTTCATCTCAGCTTAGCCCCAACCGGGACATGCTCTGCCCTCCCACTGGCGGGGAGTCCGAGTGCCCCCACAATTAAAGGCTTGGCATCTCCCCAAAGGAGACGTAGAAATTTAGCCCGACAGAAACCTATAGGCCCAGTGCTGTGAGAGGTACCAGAATGGTATAGGTGAGAGACCTGTTGAGCTGGAGGAGTTGAAATAACTTTCTCCTGGTGAAATGGTGGAGGTCCTGGGGAGGTCATGTCATTAGCTCAATGATAAGTCAGACACTGGCTATGCACACATGCACGTGTGTGTATGTGGTGTGTAACCTTGGGGCCTCATGTTTGCAAGATGCGCACTGTATCACTTGAGCCACATCTCCAAGCCCTTTTTGCCTTAGTTATTTTTTCAGACAGGGTCTTATGCTTTTGCCCAGACCAGCCTCATACCAGGAACCTCATATCTCCATATCCCAAGTAGCTAAGACTACAGGCATATGCCACCACACCCAAGCTCTTCATTTTAATTTATGGAATCTAAAAGTACTCTAGTAACAAAAAGAAATTATTAAAAAGCAATTTTAACTCCAAAAACAATTGAAGACAGAAAAGGAAAAAAAAAGAGGAGGGAATCTTGACCTTCATCACTATGGCTGGTTCCCAAAGTAGCTATTTCCTAGTTTTGCTTCAGAGACCATGGAAAAATGCATCCCAGAGAAATCTCCCTAGAAGACCCTGAAGTGATCAGTCATTCTGCGCTGTCCTCCCTGTTCTGCTTCATCACACTTGAAGCTTTGCCGGCTGGGATTTTTTGCTGCCTTGGCAAACATGATGGTAGTGTCAAACCTAATGTTTCCTCAATTTCAGCAGAAATGCTGAGAAGACTTTTGTGGGGGCTTTTGTCAATTATCTGGTAAAAGAGAAGTTTGCAGACATTAGCAGCAAGAACTGTGTGAGGTTAGCCTTGGGTTTTAATGAGAAGAACTGAAATGAGAGTGTTAGCTGTTTCCTATAACTCGCTAAAAATAACCTGGGTGCCTCATGCTTTATGTTCAGTGCCTGCCTGTGCTAAAGATGCACAAGGGCTGGGAAAAAGCTCGTTGGGATCTGGGACTGAGGTTGTTTGTTTAGATAAATGTTACTGAGCCTAATTATTGCTCCCTCTTGCTACCTTCAGTCAGGTTTACACTTGAAGGTAATAAGGCATGTGCAAACATCAAGCTCTGTTGATTTTAACTTTTGGTTTGTCTTGTTTGTTTGGCTGTCTGTTTGGGGGCCAGTACTAGGGCTTGAACTCAGAGCCCTTAGCTTTTTCCACTCAAGTCTAGCATTCTACCATGTGAGCCATACCTCCATTTCCAGCTTTTTGCTGGATTACTTGAGAAAAGATTTTCAAGGTCCTTACTACCTGGGCTGGCCTCATACCTCAACCTCAGATCTTAACCAGCTGAGTAGCTAGGATTACAAGCATTGAGCCACTGGCCCCTGTTTGTTTTTAGAGACAGGGTCTCAGTAGGCAACTAAACTAGCCTTGAACTCATGATCAGCCTCTCAAGTACTGGGGTTGCAGGTATGTATCACCACATGTAGACCTGATTTCAACTTGAACATTCTTCATCCCATCACTGCCACCAACCTATCCCAAGCTTCCATAATTTCTTACCTTTCTGCCTGCTCTTTCCTACCTTGAATCTGTACTCCTCACTCACCTCCAATCACATTGTAGCCAGAACAGCCATCTTCAACACAAATCTCAAAATGTCACCTATCATTTCCATCAGCATCACCAACAATTAAAATGGTTCAATGGTTCCTGGATGCCAGTATGTTGAAGACTGAAATCCTTGACAGTATCTACAGGCAAGGCTCACCCTAGAGCTTCTCCACTCTTCCTTATTCCAGCGCCAGTCCTTACTCCAGTGCCTCTGCTCACTGTACCCCAGACCTCTACAAGGCCTAGCACATGCTTTTTCCTCCTTCTTTTGTTACTCTGAGCTCAGTCCAGTGGTCACCTAATAGCCATGATGATGTTATCACTGCTCCCCAATTGGCTTCCATGTCCCATAGACCTCTGCTCCACAGCACAGATCTCAGCTGTATTTGCATATTTAATGATTCATGAATAGGACTACCCTTCCAAATGACATCATGGAAACAGAATCCACATCATTGTATCCTGAGAATCCAGTACCTTGCCTGACACACATAGGGCATTTGATATTTGTGGAAGGACACCTTTCATCTCATGGCTAGCTGGGAACCCAGCCCCCAAACTCATTTTGCAAGAAAGAAAACTTGATGACATCTAAGTGCATTTTGGACTGAGTATGTCGCTCAGTGGTAGAACACTTGGCTCTTGAACATTTTCTCCACCCCAATCTGGCTCCGTGAAGGCCCTCATTTCCGTCACTTCCCATCCTTATGACCTTCCCGTAGACTTTTAAATTTTATTTCAGTTAGTAAATATCTGGGTACACTACACTAGGCAAATTTTTTCCTTGAATTTCCCTGTGATTCTGGCAATACAACAGTATTATGCTTTTCAACATTAACTAGTCTGGCTTCTGTCTGATCTCCTGAGATCAGGTCATCTAAACAAACTCCACATTGCCTCTCTCAATTTCCCAATTCAAAGAGAAAACCTCAGGTATCATTTTATTTCTTAAGTGAAAGTCTTTTAGCATTCCAATCCAGGAGAAGTCTTGAGCAGTCTTTTGTATTGTGGAGGAGATTTACGAAGAGGAAAGAAGATTTAAAGGCATCAAGGGAAGAAACTCAGTGACTTAACAGAAAGCTTTAAGAAATCCAAGGACAGAAGGACAGACAGACGATCAACAGGCCCTTCAAAGCAAAGGAAGGCAAAGGAAAACTCCTGGAAAGAATGAGAAGTCCTCCTTTGCTCAGGCCTCACACACTGTGAGGACCAGTCCTTTGGTTTGGGGAAAAGGGAATCTGTCCTCCTAAGTGGACAGCCAGCACCCCACCAACCTTCCCTGAAGGAACAACCTTCACCCCCTGCTGCTCTGCAAATCCAGCCCAGCTGATGATGAAACGAGCTATTATTGGCAAGTTTGTGGATTTTATCAAGTGTTTCAAAACTATGATTACTGGACAGAAACACAGAGGTCTGAGAGAAGTCCATGAACACTGGGATATTTCTTTATCTGCCTTGCTATGGCAGCTGGACCATTTTCCACATGCCAAACATTCATGGGCAGGGTCAGATTGAGGCTTCAGATGATCGCCAGCAAGGAGCTACTATTTTGGGGGCACAGGTCATGGGAAAGGCTTACAGCTTAAAGTTGGCTTCTGGGCCAATTCCAAAACTATTCCTTCTCCTTCGTGCATCAGATCCACCCACAAAGCCCATCAAATGTGAGGAAATCCTTTGAAATCTTTAAAGACCCAGATGTGACTCACCTTACAAGCCTGCAGACAATTGTGCTTACCTTATAGAAGACAATGCCAAGCCTCTCCTGCCTCTGTGGGAAGATGAGGAATAATGGAAATGTTGAAACCTCTCAAGACATTCTATTTGAGCCTATATTTTCAGTGTGTCATTTACCCTGGGTTTTACTAATCCTATACCAGGCAACGAGAGACTGAAGGAGCCAATGACACTATATGAAAGGAAATGTGCTTATCACCTGTTATATGTTAAGGTAACCATGCTGTCATTTCTAAAACAACAGTAAGGTAAATTTAAAAACAAACAAATAAAAAAATGTAGATTCAAAAATAAACAGGAAAAACTACTTGTTCCTGAACTGCTTTAGAATGCATGTGTGCTAATTTCCAAGGGGTAAAGAGCTGAGTTTTAAATTCTTCCCTTGCTAAGTAAATGAATGAGGAAGATCAGGGTCCTGTGGTCCATGGGAGTTCATGTAACTTTATCATTTCTCCTCCATTTTCTATCTATATAGAGAAAGAAAACAACCCAGAGGGACATAAGGTCTTTGAGGGAACAGCAGAAATCAATCACAGATGAAGCTCTATTGCTAGGTCTCTACTCTTCAAACTGCAATGCATAACAGAACCTCCTGGGAATGTGACTTGCATGTCACATGCCCAGATGTCTCCATTTTTTTGTGGAAATTTCATGAGACTCCAATGAAGCCTGAGAAAACTCGATTGGATTGCCTAATGATTTCAATTGGAGGCCCCTAAAATATCCTGTGTTTGGGGGTTTGGTTTGGACACTTGGAAGTCATTGGATCACAAGGATTATGGTGTAATCAATGAATTAACCCCTTGATAAATTCATAATGTGAATATAATTTCATAATATTAGGAGTTGGTAGAAATGATGAGGTGGAACATAGTTGAAGGAGCTAAGTCTCGGAACATGTTCTTGAAGACTATATCACGTGCCTAGGTCCCTTCTTTGTCCTTTTCTTTTCTTCCTGGATACCACTCTTCCTGGAATACCATTTTCCATGGTACTATGTCCCTCCTCCCATGATGCTCTACTGCACCATGGCCCCAAACAATGAAGCAGCCAACCATGAACCAAAGCCTCTAAACTCATGGACCAACACCAGGTTGTCTTCCTTCCTTCTTCAATTTCTTCCTCCTCCTCCTCTTCTTTTTTCTTCTTTCTTGTGTCAGTACTGGGGCTTGAACTCAGGGCCTGGGCATGTCCCTTACTTAGCCTTTTCTATTCAATGCTGGCACATTAGCACTTGAGTCACAGCTCTAGTTATGGCTTTTTAGTGATTAATTGGAGGTAAGTGTCTCACAGACTTTACTGCCTTGGGCTGGTTTCAAACTCTGATGCTCAGATCTCAGCCTCCTAAATAACTAGGATTATAAGAGTGAGCCACTTGCACACAGCCAAATATTTGCTTTTTAAAACTCTCTTTAAACTTGTCACCATGGTAATAATAACTAACACAAAGTACTAGAAACTACAGCTTTAAAAAAAGATAAAGGAGTTCAGTTGTGCCATCATTACTAGAAACCCCATGGTAAAAGATAAATTTCAGGTAAAGTAGAAATCTAGAGGAAATCCTGGTTATTAGAATGCTGAATTTTTTTTTTTTTTTGCCAGTCCTGGGCCTTGGACTCAGGGCCTGAGCACTGTCCCTGGCTTCTTCCCGCTCAAGGATAGCACTCTGCCACTTGAGCCACAGCGCCGCTTCTGGCCGTTTTCTGTATATGTGGTGCTGGGGAATCGAACCTAGAGCCTCGTGTATCCGAGGCAGGCACTCTTGCCGCTAGGCTATATCCCCAGCCCCTAGAATGCTGAATTTTATTCAAATGTCAGACAAGACCAAAATGAGCTTAGCGGTAATTGCAAATAACTGCAAAGTAGTAAATGAACACCAAATTTTGGTGCAAGTGAAAACAAATCACACTGCCATGTTAGGAAGAAGGAAGAGAGATTCATAAAGGAAAAGAGGGCTTCCTCAAGATGCACAGACAGGAAGCCTTGTGACGTTTCCAGAGATGGCTGCTGAGTGGAGGGAGGAAGATGGCAGTGAAATGTAGGAGCTTTGAAAGGCATTTCCCTTCTGAAGTTCTAAGGAGAATACTGCATTTGACAGGACCAGGTCTTGCTGCATCCCAGTTGCCCAGATTGCCTTTCAACATAGCATGGGGCTTGAACCTATCAAGACATAATGACCTGGGCTGGGGAGATAGCCTAGTGGCAAGAGTGCCTGCCTCGGATACACGAGGCCCTAGGTTCGATTCCCCAGCACCACATATACAAAAAACGGCCAGAAGCGGCGCTGTGGCTCAAGTGGCAGAGTGCTAGCCTTGAGCGGGAAGAAGCCAGGGACGGTGCTCGGGCCCTGAGTCCAAGGCCCAGGACTGGCCAAAAAAAAAAAAAAAAACAAGACATAATGACCTGTCATTATGTCTTCTCTAGGCAGTAACAAAGGGACCAGAAATACACTTCATTTATCCAGTGAATCAGAAAATAGTCTGTCAACAAAAACTAAGGGTGAAAGATTGGTTCCCAGATTAGTAATCAGATACAGCACTTTGTTGGGGATTGTTATGGCCTTGGTGGAAGGCTGCCCTTCCACCAGCTTTGGGACAATGGGAGGAAGTCCCAACCACCTTCTGGCCTCAACTGGAAAAGAAAGCCTCCGCCCCTGGGAGGTGAACACGTGCATGCCACCATGATGGGGTTGTCCCGCCCACAAAGGAAGTTTCGTGATATCACTTGATGGACATGGTCCTTAGCCTATGACTGGCCCTTTGGCCAGCCCCCTTTCTTTCCTGCCATCACCTCTATATAAGTGCCTTTCCCTATTAAAGATTTTGAGACGCATCCCACCACTGCAGCGTGTCCCTGATGCCTTTTTCCGCCCCCGCTCCTGGTAACATGTGAGGGGACTGGGGGGAGGGCAGGCTTCAGCAACCTTTCCTCAACTTAGCGCAAGTCCAGGAGAGTACACCTTTGGCCTTCTGCCGGCGGAAGGCAAGGCCGAGTGCTCTTTCATAGATTTTGGGGTTCAACCATTCTCCCCGGGAGTTCGGGGAGAAAGGGATCATTCAGATCCCGACAGCACTTGCCGGGTGCTCAATCCCGTAAAGTCTGCAGACTAGCTACATTATTGTCCATCTATGACAAATAGTCAATGCCTAATCTTATCTCATATTGTCTGGGAGAGGGATTCATATGCCTATAAGTAAGGCACATGATCTGTTACTTTCAAAAGTCAACTAAACTTATACATTTGATGTACTTCTTTAATCATAATATGGCTGAGGAGCTACAATCTAGTCTTCCTTCTGTTTCTCTAGCTATATCAGAAGCTATGCGACTGAGAGTCTTTCTGACTGTCCCTAAGAAGGAAATTGTTTTTCTGAATTCTCCATTCCCATTCACCTCTTGGAGGAACACACCTCAAAGGAAAACCTCTGTATGTCAGCATTCACTTCTAAAGCCTATACTGATGAAATCGAATGTCCCAAGATAGCAGGGACCTCTTTGAGGTGTCCAAGTCTCTACATATGGCAGGAACAAAAAGATTTGCTTTCCTTTAAGCCAAATAAGATTTTGTCACTTAGGTGACTATGAAAAATAGTGATTTAACAAAACCATCTCTGGCAGTTTTGAGTTTTGTTTTCTGTTTTTGTCAGTCTAGGGCTTGAACTCATGGCCTGGGCAGTGTCCCTGAGCTTTTGTGCTCAAGGCTAGTGCTCCACCACTTAGCACCACAGCTCCACGTCTGGTCTTCTGGTGGTTAGTTGAAGATAATGAATCTCATGAACTTTTCTGCCTAGGCTGGCTACTGACTTCAGTCCTTAGATCTCAGCCTCCTGAGTAGCTAGGATTCTAGGTGTCAGCCACCAGCACCTGGCTATATTTGGACGTTTATATGTACAAAATGAGTGGAGAAATTTATTTTTTCTCGGCTTAACATGTCCTATACTTTGATGATTTCCTTAATGAAAATAACAGAAAACTCAGTTCTAAATGTCTTAAATAATGAAGAGGTTTGGTCCACAACAGAGCAAAAGGCACTGATGTAGTTTATCTACAATGTCATCAAGAACCAGGGTCTTTCTCCAGAGTATTTGTTGACATTCTTTGAATGTCAACTTCCCCCTCAGCCTTGACACATTATGGCAGACAGACAATGAGTGCAACTTCAAACATCACAGCTCCATTTCTTAGCCCAAAGACAGGACGTTGAGATGTTCCATCCTGATTTTCACAATAGGAAAAAGGTTGTCTTCTCCTGGGAGCTGGCAAGAGAGTATCCACACATTTTTATTGGCCCAAAATGTGTCCTACACCCATTTCTAACCCAGTAACTGGCATGGAAACTGGAATTAATCAAGATTCCATCCCCCAAAGCACAGATGACAAATAACTAAAAAGTGGTTTTGAAGGACTCTTGAGACCTTCAAAAATGTGATTGGCCTGGGATTTCCACTACTGAAACCGTTCTTCTGGCATCTGAAACATAAGTCTTGAATTCAATGGAATCTGGTGGTAACTGAGGGTATGGGAAGAAAGAATGGCCAGACACCAGGAACAAAGTTTCAGTTAGATGGGCGGATTAAGTTCTGGAAATGTATTTACAGCATAATGAAAGCTAATAATTTATTGGATACTTGAAAATGGTTAGGAGAGTAGATCTTAATTATTCTCATTACAAAAATAATGCATAATATGGTGATAAGTGTTCATTGCTTTAATCATTCCCCAATGTATACCTACATCAAACTTTGTATCCAATGGAAAAAAAATAAAAGGCGGGGGAGGGGAAAAACTTATTCATTGAAAAAATACAAGTAAATCCCTTAAAACTTCAAACCCTCCTGGGGTATACCCTATTTATTCATCATTCTGTTCATGGCTGATGCAAAATATCCAAGAGAGAAGAAGTTTAGAAGAGACAAGTTTTGGTTTGGGTTTGGGCTCATAGTTTCCGTCCATGACTCCAGGGCAGTAGTGAGGCAGATCCTCATGGTGGAAGTGTGTGATAGAACAGAGCTGTTCAGGCTGGGGATATGGCCTAGTGGCGAGAGAGCTTGCCTCGTATACATGAGGCCCTTGGTTTGATTCCCCCAGCACCACATATACAGAAAACGGCCAGAAGTGGCGCTGTGGCTCAAGTGGCAGAGTGCTAGCCTTGAGCAAAAAGGAAGCCAGGGACAGTGCTCAGGCCCTGAGTCCAAGGCCCAGGATTGGCCAAAAAAAAAAAAAAAAAAAAAAAAAAAAAAAAAGAACAGAGCTGTTCACCACATGGTCACCAGAAAGCCCCCCTGGGGCAAAACACAACCCACAAGGACATAACCCCAGTGCTAGATCATTTCTTCCAGCTAAGGCCCCCATCTCCTGAAATTTCCAGAAACTTCCAAAATGGTGTCAGCAGAACCAAGCCTTTAACACATGAGCCTGAACCGTATTCAAACCGCAACACATGCAAAGGTCCTAGTTGCTCCTTTGAGACTTTTTTAAAATGAGCATTATTCATTTGAAGGGAGTCACACATTATCTCCCCACATCCTCTGCTGTAAATATTCCTTTATGTAACTTAGCAATAGGCAAATGGGGACCAGTAGGTGTCATTCTGCTTCCCAGCTGGCTGCATGTTTCATAAACAACTCTGTGAGGCACATGACAATGTATTGGACTTAAAGTTTAACAAATCAATAAGTAAGTTTTGTTGTTGTTGGTTTTTTGTGCCAGACCTGGGACTTGAACTCAAGACCTGCGCACTGTTCCTAAGCTGTTTTGCTCAAAGCTAGTGCTCTACCACTTGAGCCAAATCTCTATTTCCAGCTTTTTGCCAGAAGGTAAGCGTCTCATGGGCTTTCCTGCCTGAGCTAGCTTCAAACTGCAATCCTCAGATCACAGCCTCCTAAGTAGCTAGGATTACAGTCATGAACCACTAGCACCTGACAATGAGTAAGCTTTATAATCTGCATTGCATAAAGCAGAAAATTAAAGCTTCGAGAGATTGTCATTTGCTAAGACCACAGCCTTTTAAGTATCAACAAGATTCAAACTTAATTATTTCTTATTCCAGAAGCCATGCTTCACTAATGTTGCATTTCTGGAAGACAGCCATACATTCATACATTTCATTTGGCAAATAAGAAATGGGCACCTACTATTTGTGTGACCTCCTGCTAGGCAGGTTAGAGAGTTACATGCATTGAATCTCATAGATTTCAGTCACTGGGTGGGGTGGCGAGAAGATAATTACTTACAAATATATAATTATGAATGATGATAAGTTTGACAAGGGAGAATGACAAGGCAAGTTTACCTACCCTAATTTAACCATTCCCAGCCATGAAATATCTGAAAAAGATAACCTCTTCCTGGTAGCCCCCATGACCATGAAGTAAATTAAACAGTAAGTTTCGTACCAGGTGGTGAATTACAATAAAAGCAAGATCAAACGAGTTTCTGTTATACATACTGTGAAAGAAAATTATCCCCAAATGTAGGCAGAATGTTATGGTGTAATGTGATTAAGCTACTCCATTCAAGAAGTAATTATCATTCCTGATCAATTGCATAAGCTATTTTGTGATCGCCTTTAATGAGTTCAAGCGTTCTTTCTAGGAAATTTCCTATGCCAGATCATTGCCCCCTCCCCAGTTTTACAGCCTACACTCTCCTTCTCCCTGAGTCCCAGAGCTGCTATATGGGCTGCAGATATGAGCTCCCTGGTCTTCCAGTTTAAGTTGAATTTAGCCAAAAGGAGATTGGAGGGCACATAGCAAGGAATGGAGTTGGGACCACATCTCCTGACTCTCTCCCTTGCACAGATGCTGCCATATCCTGCCACTGAGGACCTTCCATGTAACTCCCTTCTTTGGGTTTATGCACCAGCTCCTTTCCTATGACCCTGTGGTTCTCAGAGTAGGAAATGCTCCCCCTGTGGCTAGTCCTGAGAACTACACTTCCAAACTGCACACACCCTCTTCAATTAGTGTCTTCACACTACTCAAGGAAAATGAGCCCTTTATCATTTATCATGTCCCACTGTGTTTCTTTTTATCATCCCGTGTTTACTTGTAGATTTATAGACACATTCTAGCTACCACAAATGAGGAAAAAGAGGCAACCCATGTTTCTCTGGGTCTGTCTTATTTTGCTTAATATAATTGTTTCCAAGTCTTTCCATTTCCTTACTAATGGTACAGGGTGAGACCAAAAAGGATAATCTCAGGAGGGGAACACAAAGGCACAATGTCTGTGTGTATCTGATCATATAAAATAATATTTATCAAAATGAGCTACAGGAAATGGAAACAAGAAGCGTTTTTGGTTGCTGTTTTGGTTTATTTTTATTTTGTGTATCTGTCTTTGGCAGGGTCAAGTGGGACAAAAAATGGTGGGACAAAGGGTGAACAAATGCAGCAGTGGTACTCACTAGACACTATGTTGAAAACTAACTATACAACTTGTGGGTAGGGATGGGAGGGAAAAACTGGCAGAGACCAAAGGGTGACACTGTTCAAAAAGAAATGTACTATAAATTTAACTATAACCCTTTATACATCACCTTTACAATAGCAATAAAAATGCAAAAAACAAAACAAGAAAATGAGCCTTTTTCTTTCTACCAAGATCTTGACACATATCCACTAACTGATTATCCACCTTGACAGTTGCTTATCAACCATGGAGCCATCTCCCAGGCTGTCTACTTGTCTTTATTTACTAAATGTAATCTTATAGTAATTTATTTACCTTCCTTTTGGTTTTCCTTAAAAAAAGAGTCTGCATCAAGTAAGGAATATTTAAGTTAGTTTGCTCATAAACCTCTTCTCTAACAGCAAGTTTGAGAAATATCTTTGGTATATGCTGATAATTAATTTTCTAAGAAGTTTCTTTAATGAACACAATGAAAGTTGTACACTTTTATGTAAACTAAATGAAGTCTTTTTAAATACTGGGAGAAAAATACATACATACATACATACATACATACATACATACATACATATATACATACATACATACATACATACATACTGGGAGAGATTCCCTGGTGAACATTCCTTGAAAGCACATGTGGAATTCAGCATGTGAATCTACACAAAGAGTGTTGGCCTTGTTGGGAGCTGTTTAGGATCATAATGTTACATGCAAACACATCATCTTACCTGAGACTTGAACATGGCGGATTTTGGAATGCCTGAAAGGAGAGGGAAACACGGGTGGCAATGCCTGATTCTCTTCAGATACTGACACATGGCTGTAACGTGTTGACACAACAGTGGAAGCAACCAAACAATGGTTCTAGAAAATCCACATGTTCAACAACCTTCATTTGATCAATGAAAAACTATTCTACCTAGCCATGCACTATATTAATCAATTCCTCTAAGGTAGATCAAAGGTAAGGAATGCTAAAGCCTGCCTGGGTAAGAGCTATCTCGAGAATACAGACTTTATTTAGAATTAAAATGCTAAAACTATCCTTCAGCGTATAATTTCTCAGGACTGTACTTCAGATACTAACTAAATACCTACATAATAGATAAGAACAATCCATACTGATTTTTTGTGGAAATTTTTTAAAGGGAGATTAGGTTTTTCTGTTTTTGCTAGTACTGAGGTTTGAATTCAGGGTCTTACATTGTTTGACTGGTGCTCCACCACTTAAGCTATTCCTCGAGTCCAACATTTTTCAGGATATGGAATCTCTTGGCTTTTCTACCTGGACTGCCTTTAAACTCTGATCCTCTGCTTCTCAGCCTCCTGTGCAGCTGGGAGTATAGGTGTGAGCCCCTGGCACCTAGCTTACATATAGAAGTGTTTCTAAATTATAGACAAGATAACAGTTAAAATCCTTGAGCAGATATAAAGCTGGCTCCATTCCTTTTTCATTTGTATACAAAGTACATTATTGTCTTGTTATATTACTCCTATAAGAGAAAACCCACATAAAACAGTAATATAAAGTTACTATAAAATACCATTGTACTACAGACAGGCTTTTACATGTACAATCTCTACAATTCCAATTACTCTATAAACTATCTTTTAAATTCTAAAAATAATCCATGTTTATTTCTTTCTGCAGTACTGGGGATTGAACCCAAGGCCCTTGAATATGCTAGACAAATATTCTAGCACTGAGCTATATCTCCAGTCCCTGGTTCGTTGAGACAGAGTCTCAATATGTAGCCCAGGCTGATGTGGAACTTGTGATCTTCCTACCACTACCTCCTGAGTACTGGGATTACAGACCTGAACCATCACACCTGGCTTATTCATAATTATATTCTGTATTCCTGTTGTCACCTCAGTGGAATGCTATTTCTCCTTGATTTACCATTTCCTTGTGTTGGGAAAACAGTTTAAATAATTTGTGGAAGTGCTCAGGTAATCCAGAAACATTTGCTTTTGACTGAGAAGGCCCATCTTCAGAACTGCCTCACACAGAAGTGATACTCTTGCATCCTGACTCAAGCAGAAGTACAAAGGGTCCAGTGTTGTTCCTATTTGTTTATTATTATGCAACTCATAGGAGCATAACACTGAAGCTGACCTGAGAGGCCCAGAAAGGTAGAAAGCTCTACTCACCTGGCTGATGAATTACTGGTGGTTATTCAGTTTTGCAAGCAAGAGTATGTTTTCAAGATACTTACCTATTAGTGGCCCATGGCTTGAAAATGCTAGATAGAATGCAATTTCTTAGGTACTAAAGCAGCTCTCAATAGATTTTCTTTTCTAAGGCTGGTCCAACCCACTACCATTATTTCCAAATGGCTATCCCTGGAGTTTTGTTGAGAAGGAATTTCATTCTATTATATGAAAGAGAAGGACAATTAGATGCCTGTAAACACCACAGAAACTCATCATTGAAATGGTGTGTATTGTAAGATTCATGTGTACTGTCCTCTAGTGAAAGATATTGCAAAGAGGAATTTAATTGTTTTTAGATCTTTACTTTGTAAAACATAAAAAAATTACTGCAGACATTCTACGTGCAAGTTAGGATCTATTAACTGACTTGGAAAAAAATCAGCTTGCAAGAGGGAGAAGAGGAAGAAGAAGAGGGCAAAGAGGGAGAAGTGGAACCTATGGTGATTTTTTTCCCCATGTATAGAAGAGGATGAAAAGCCAAAGAGGTACTGTGAAGAAGCCTATGGTCAAGCGGATCTCACATGCTGAGTTAGACAGGAGCTTGGGACAAATCCCCAGAGAAGGGCTCAAGGAAATCTGAAGGCTTGTGATCTAGGATGGTAGTAGTCTGGGTTTCTTTGAAATCGCTGCAATTATCTCATCCTCTATCTTTCGTGTGTTAGGTGTCTCAGCCTCCTCTTCGACTGTGGGCGGGCTTGTCACTGCATCAGCTAATACCATCACTGTCTGTCTCACATCTGAAGCTGGGCTGGAAAATGTCAGTCGGATTCCACCTGGCTTGGGTTGGAATATTTGCTCAGGGGGATTCTAGTTACCACATAAGAAGAAATCAGAGGGCTCAAATGTTCCCCCATGTCAGGTTAGGCCACTTGCTCCACTATTTCAATTAAAGAGATAAGTAGTGGTGAAAGTCAAACAAAGGAGATGTTATTATGGCCGTGCTGCCAGCGGGGAACAAGAGACTATGCCTTTAGGCACACATCCAGGGTACTGATCTGAGCTTTGGGTTTAAATACAGAAAGAATTGGAGCAATTAGTGAGAAGTCTTAAAAATGTAGTAGTCCTAATTGGGGTATGTGGCCAGATGCATGGTGCTCCAATCTCAGGATAGGTACATCAGGGCTTTGTTTCTGTAAGAAAGCCCACAGTGCCTAGGGAGGAGATACGACTCTGGTCACGGGAATTTTACTGTTTTGCCTGGAACCCTCAGTGACAGCAAGAGAGAATGGCTCAGAGCAGAGCAGTGAAGCAAAGTGGAGGCCGAGATGCTGACTTTCCTCCTACTTGCAGGTATCCCTTGGACAGTGGCAGCCCAAATGAAGAATCAGTGCTTTTCTGTGTACTTGTAGCATCAGCTGCCAGCCGTGCATGGAGCCTCCTTGCATGTTCTGTCCAATAAACCTTGCCGCTCATTGTGTCCTCAACAGACATCTGACTACAAGATGTGTTTGATATCCAGTGAGAACCGCCCCACCCAGGCCTTCGTGAAATTTTGGCCCAGGGAACCCAGAATGAGGACGAATTCACTAACAGGAGAGCTAAGGCAGAATTCTACAAACCTTCAAACTTCGAGAGCTCCTTTAATGAAGCCTTCTTTTCTTTCTCAAGGTAGTTAACTATCTTATCCCCCAGACATTCAAATAAACTCAATTAAGTCACCCCTTAACTGTACTTCCTCACATCTTGCATTCCCAGAATTGAGCACCAACATATTTTCTCAAAACATATAGGTTTGAGATGTAAAGGAAAAAAAATCTAAAAACAACATTGTGTGGTTTTTATTACAAAGGGAATCAAATCCTCCTTAATTGCTCCTGAGCTAAATTGTGTTTATTTTTTTCTCACTAATAACAGTTTTACTCCTCAGGGTTTCACTACCTGCGAATCAGATTCTGTTGTGACTCATGTAGGGTGTGGGTAGCAGCTGAAGACTTTCTAGAAGAGTAACTTACTACAGGAGAAACATCCCCAGGGATTTGGGGAACACACATTGGCACAGTTACAAAAGTGAGCCAGGGTTCAGTCCACAGGCAACTCTGGAATGAATGGGGGTGAGGGTCAGCAGCAGGTAGACAGAGATGAAATAAGCTGGAAAATAAGTTAGAAAATAAGCTTTGTAAGGAGTGGGCTAGAGAAGAAGTCCATGATCATTACAAATTTCTGTTACTTGGCCTAAGAGGATGGCAGGAGCATAGAATTATTGAGTTGATCTTGGTGCATGGTGATATGCTAGGGTCTACTTTGAGTTTTCTACATATGGCTACCCAGTTTTCCCAGAACCAGTAGTTGAAGAGGCTATGTTTTTTCCATTGTATGTCATTAGCTCTTTTGTCAAATATCAGCTGACTGTAAGAGTGCGGTTTTATTTCTGGGTCTTCAATTCTATTCCATTGGTCTTCAGGTCTGTTTTTATACCAATACCCGGTAGGCTGTTTTTGTTATGATGGCTCTATAACAGAGCTTGAAATCTGGTATTGTGATACCTCCTGCACTGTTTTTTTAGCCTAGAATTGTTTTGGCTATTCTAGGTCTTTTGCTGTTCCATATAAATTTATAGGTTGCTTTCTCTATTTCAGTGAAGAATGTAGCTGGGATCTTGAAGGGGATTGCATTGAATTTGTATAACAATTTGGGCAATATGTCCATTTTCACTATATTGATTCTGCCTACCCATGCGCATGGGAAGTCTTTCCATCTCCTTGTGTCTTCTTTGATTTCCCTTATTAGATTTTTATAGTTCTCATTAAATAGGTCCTTCACGTCTTTAGTTAGGTTGATCCCTAGGTAATTTATTCTTTTTTAACATGATATTAGCAGTTGGTCTGTTGCATATGGCTTTCATTGTTTTAAGGAATGTTCCATCAATTCCTGTTCTCTCCAGAGCTTTTAATAAGTATGGATGTTGTATTTTGTCAAAGGCTTTTTGGACATCAACTGAGATAACAATATGATTCTTGATTTTAGTTCTGTTTATGTGGTGAATTACGTTGATTGATTTAGGGATGTTGAACCATCCTTGTGTCTGTGGGATGAAGCCTATTTGGTCATGATGCATAATTTTCTTGATCAGTTTCTGGATCCTGTTAGCTAATATTTTATTGAGGAGTTTTGCGTCTGTGTTCATTAGTGATATTGGTCTGTAGTTCTCTTTTTTTTGTTAGGTCTTTGCCTGGTTTGGGGATGAGTATAATATTAGAGGGAGAAATCCCAGACTCATTCTATGAAGCTGTTTCTATTTCGCGGAAGAGTTTGAGGAGTATTGGTATTAGCTCCTCACTAAAGGTTTTATAGAATTCACTGGTGAATCCATCTGGGCCTGGGCTTTTCTTTGTTGGGAGACTCTTGATTACCCCTTGTATCTCGCTGTAAGTTATTGGTTTATTTAGTTGATTTATAAATAAAAGATGTACCATTAACATTCACTGAAAGCACCTGATTTTTGCCTACATTTCTTCCAACATGCTAAGCTCCATAGATGAAGGAACAATGTTTGTCTTGCTTACTCTCTTATCTGCCATGGTTAATGTGCTCACTGCCAAGTGTAACCAAATATATCTTGAGTACAAGGACTACTCCATGAAAGAACTGAAACACACTATTATCTACTTCCATGGATTACTCATTAGCACAAGGCGACTCATTCATACATTTGTATCCATTCAGCCAAGATAAATTGGTTGCCCTCTCTGTGAGGAGGTACACCATGATATTAATTGATGATGTGCTCATGAATAAGGCAAAGCCACAACCCTTGAGGAATTTATATATGTTCTAGTAGAGACACAATCATCTTCTAACTAGAAATGTGAGATTCAGATAATGATATGTATGATCTTTTGTATGAGACTTTTACCTAGAGTGGCCAGGGAAGATATCACTCAAGCATAAATCACTAGGATCCTATCAACATTACTTAAGGCCTAGTCACTTATCTAAATGATATAAGTCCTGAGAAATCATTGTATTGCTAGCTGTGAGGACAGGTATTATCAATTTCCCTTGCTTGGATTTAGGATCACATGCCTTTCTGAAGAAATCAAGGAAAGAAGAGGGTGGAGGGGAGGAAAGAATTCCATCCCAAGATTAAATAGCCTTCCACTTCTGAGGCCAAAGATACATATTATGTGTGTTAAAGAGAAGGTCAAAGGCAGGGTCTTGTCTAAAAGGAGACAGCACTGGAAAGAATTGCTCTACATCCCACAAGGACAGCCTTCCAAGTCTTTTATGTTCAAAAAAAGTGCTGAATTATTCATTTGGCTGCCCTTGTTTATGTTTCCAGATCCAACATTCTCAACCACTGCTGTTCCTGAAATCCACCTGGGATTCATTGATGGGATTGTTAAACTGAGCCTCCTGACATCCTAGGAAAACCATGGTGACTTTCCCACACTCTGTCCTCCCTCCACCACGGGAACTCCAGAACATCAGACTGTCCCTTTAGAACTGGCTTGCATCAGAATGGAAGTGATGGCTACTTTGAATTCTTCAATTCCAGAGACATTCTAGAAATTAATATCATATGTCTTTATATCCTGTGTTAACAACTCTTTGAAGAAGAAAAATATATAAAACTTGCTTAACGTTAGTAGAGCAGTGCAGGAAGCCGGCAACAAGGCCATTACAAGATGGCTCCTACTTCCTTGCAGCCTTACTGGTAAATAACGGCAAAGCCTAACGGATTTACCGGCCTGAACCCTGCGCATGCGCAGGTGAGTTCTAGTCCCAGCCAATCCCGTGGCAGCTGCTAGTAGCAACCAGTCACAGACCAATCAGGGAGCGACCCATGCTCACCCAACGGTATATAAGCAGGCGGTTTTGGCCTTTTGGTGCCCCTCGCTAAAGCTCTCCCTCAACCAAGCGGCTCCTCAATAAAATGTGATTGGGAAGGATCCTCGTGTGGTGGTCGCCTTTCCTCGCTGGACGAGGTTGCCGCCCGCCGCAACTGGTGCCGAAACCCGGGACCAGGCGAGGGGTCGAAGAGGATCCAGAACCCAACACATGAGGAGGTAACTTCCCTCAGTAAAGGGGGAAGTGGTTAGGCCTAAGGAAAATAAAAATAAGGAAAATAAAAATAAAAAGATGAAAGAAAGAAAAGGGAGACCCCATGAGGGTCTGGAGGAGGGACTGCAGCCCTCCGGAAAATCCTCGATCGCGCAGGCGGTGGGGACAAGACAGACAAAACAAAAGCAAACTCAAAAGGGACAAGGACCAGTTGCCCCATTGTATCCTTCTTTGGAGGAATCTAAGATTGATAACTCCTTCTCAGCTCTTAGTATAGAGGGCAGTGAATCAGAGAGCGAGGCCGAGAGTGGCCATACCTCGGGCAGCGAGCTGAGCCCAGAAGATGAAGAGGGCTTGGAGGAAGCCGCTGCTAGGTACGAAAAGGACAGATACGGACCTGGTTACCCCCTTGGGGCCAGGGCCCCCAGGCAAAAAACACCCTCTGCCCCCCCGCCTTATGCGGTGTCCGGGCGGAGCAACTTCATAAAGAGAAGTACGTGGTCTAGGTTGGCCACGGCTTTTCCAGTCTTTGAGAACCCAGTAACAGATGAAAGGACCTATGAGCCAGTCTCTTATAAACAACTAAGGGATCTAATGGAGTCAGTGCGCACATATGGAGTTACAGCCAGTTATACCACTGCCTTATTGCAGCGACTCACGGTTAATGCCATGACGCCCACGGATTGGTTTGAGATTGCGCGCACATGTCTCAGTCACGGGCAGTTCCTTGACTTTAGGTCCATTGTTCAGGACAAGGCACAAATACAATTCAGAAAGAATCTCCAAGAAGGGAGAGCCGAATGGTCGGTGGACATGCTTCTAGGACAGGGAGCTTATACAGTGGAACAGACCACCTACCCCTTTGAAGTCTACCGCCAGGTAAATGAGATATTTTACAAGGCTTGGCGGGCCTTGCCAAACAAAGGAGAGGTGGCTGGCAACCTTACAAAAGTGATTCAGGCGCCCAATGAACCATTTTCTGATTTTGTGGCACGCATGCTTGAGACAGCAGAGCGTGTACTTGGGAATTTGGATGCTGCCATGCCACTTGTACAACAAATAATCTATGAGCAAAGTACCAAGGAATGTACAAGAGCCTAAAGGAATTACTGCAAAAACAAAAAGGGGGAATAGCTGAGATAGCGACCCCCAGGGAAAGGCTTTCACTTGTACTCTTTACCTTAAATTTTTTAAATGTAAATGATGCCTGTGAGTCAGCTGCTGATAGGCATGCAGCCACTAAGGTCACTGTCAGAAAGGATATGGTCATGTGGAAAGAGGTTTTGAATAACAAATGGTATGGACCGGATCTGGTGATAACGAGATCCAGGGGAGCTGTTTGTGTTTTTCCTCAGGGCCAAGAAGTGCCTCACTGGGTGCCAACGAGATTGACCAGGCCTGTGGAAACGAATAAAGACTCGCAAGATGAAGACACCATCCACTTGCCCTGTGGTACGACTGATCCTCCTGCTACTTGCAACAGTGCTGACTGCAGCCCCGATGGCAGCAAAAGAAATGACACTATGGGCTGTGACTAAGGCATGGCCAGTACCTATGCCCTTGCATGCAGATTCCTCCCCACCTTGTTTTCTGCAGACTGCAACATGGAAGTCCCATGTATTACTCGTATTTTTACTACTATGCCTAGGGGGCAGTATGGTCTGCCTCTGGTTGGTCTGTCACCTGCGAACCCAAACACGAAGGGACAAGCTAGTAATTTCACAGGCTTTAGCCGCCTTGGAGTATGGAGCTTCCCCCCAGATTTGGCTTTCAGCCCTAAAAAGGGACTAAGCCCTCAATTGCATGGCCTTTGCACCCCAGGAAGCTGGTAGCTTCACTTGCACTAGGGATAGGCGTGCATTTGAGCAGAGCAGGATGCCGGGCAATAGCACCGCACTTGGGAGTCCTATGGTAATAGGCCCCAAGAAGAGCAAGTCTGATGGCATGTGGGTTGATGCCCTAGGCCCCACCTCTGTAAAAAAGGCATCGGACGGGTCTGGTAGTCCTTGGGAAGGCGCCTCCTAAGTGAAAGCCAGTACAATGTTCCAAAATAGCACACAGAGATCAGACCTCTACTCTTACCTGCACAAAAACAAAAAGGGGGAACTGCAGGAAGCCGGCAACAAGGCCATTACAAGATGGCTCCTACTTCCTTGCAGCCTTACTGGTAAATAACGGCAAAGCCTAACGGATTTACCGGCCTGAACCCTGCGCATGCGCAGGTGAGTTCTAGTCCCAGCCAATCCCGTGGCAGCTGCTAGTAGCAACCAGTCACAGACCAATCAGGGAGCGACCCATGCTCACCCAACGGTATATAAGCAGGCGGTTTTGGCCTTTTGGTGCCCCTCGCTAAAGCTCTCCCTCAACCAAGCGGCTCCTCAATAAAATGTGATTGGGAAGGATCCTCGTGTGGTGGTCGCCTTTCCTCGCTGGACGAGGTTGCCGCCCGCCGCAGAGCAGAAATGTTGGGGCTTCTGTTAGCTTTTAGTTTACTTTTAGTGTTGGTTAAATAGGATCTGTTTACAACTTGAATGTACTTGTCTTTCAATGGATGAGTTAAGGAAAGGCAGAGGCTATATCGGGCGAGTGAAAGAGGGATGGGTGGAAGCTGACAGTGCCCTGATGAAGACTCCATTGAGGAAGGACAACTAGCTTCTACGTTAGCAGTTCTATCTGTTCCTGAACGATGGGAGAGTGAGGTCCAGGAACAGCATGAGCTAGAGGAGCAACTGGGGTACAAAACCAAGGGAGAAGGCTTGTGCTTGTAATCCTAAATACTCAGGAGTCAGAGATATCAGGATTGAGGCAGCCACAGCCTCCTGGAGACTCATATTCAACTAATCAGCAAAAAGCTAGAAGTGGATATGAGGAGGTCTCTAAACAACCTTAAACAACCAAAAGAATCTAAGAAAGTACATGAGGTCCTGAGTTCAAGAACCCACCCTACCCCAAAAGCAAGGGAGTAGGCACTCAGGAAGACAAGGACAGAGAGAACTACTCACAGCACCCTAGTTCATCATCTGGTGCTGAGTAAATGAATTCTAGTAGGACTGCAGAAGGGGAATGGATAAGACAGCAAGGCTCTTAGTCCTAACCAATGGGAAAGAAAAGGTAGAAAACAGGAGTGGTGAAGAGTGGCTGGCTACTACTCAGAAGAAAGACACCTCATCCTATCAGCTCAGAAGAGCAAAGCACTTCCTGGGATTAGTGGAAAAGGAGCTCTTTTCCCCAGGCAAGAAGAACTGGATATAAAATCCCAGCCTGTCCCATTCCCACTCACCCTTCTCCTATTGTTTCCTATTCTTCTTCCTGTTCCAAGCTCTTACTAATCACCAGGCTAAAATAACAAACAGAAGGGCTACAGTATGGCTCAATGGTACACTTTCCTAACATGCTGAAGTTCCTGGGTTCTATCCCTAGCACTGCAATCAATCAATCAATCAATCAATCAATCATCATCATCATCATCATTATCATCATCACCATCTGATAGAAAGCCAAAGGTTAGGGAGAAAGCAAGATTCTCGACAAGAATTACTTCAACCCCAAAATTCAAGTGTTGTCTAAAAGGCGGATTAAGTGGCTAGAAAACACCTCTATCCACCTAATACCTCTATCCACCCACCCAATGAGCTGCCCAGATAGAGTGCTCACTCCTTCCCCCAAGCCCAGCCACAAGTTCTGAGGTTCCAGACACTTCCTCCTCTCCTTTGCCCTCTCTGTATATGCATCTGTTTCCTCATAGGTCTGTCACCTCCTTGAGGACAGAGGTCATCTCTCCTTTGCCTGACTTCCCTCACGACACAGAAGAAGTAGGTTGTGTTAATGTGGGACATCGTGCAATGACACTGGAATTGATGGAAAGTAGAACTCATGGCATAGGCAGAGCCACACCAGGGGTGGGGATGGGGTGGGAGGGCTGAGAACAAGGTCACACACACACACACACACACACACACACACACACACACACACACACACACACACGTTAGTAGCAGCTGAGTGAGGGAAGTCTCCAGTGATCCATCAGGTCTCCTGATGCCCATGTGCCTGCCTGGAAGACTCCATCACATGGAGGGTGGGTGTGAAATTGTCTGATGCATGATGTCAAGAAGATTAGGGTGGGCAGTACTGGCATGGAGCCTGACAGTGGGAGGGAGGAAGAGTTTGGTGGTATGGACATAATCAGTGGCTCAACAGGAAGAAGTGATGGTTGCTCTCCTGCCTGCAAATCAAAACTGGGTGAAGGGGACCCAATTGAAAATGGAGACAAAGGCAGTCTAATCATAAATATTCCCCCGATTATTTCAATGATGTACAAAGCCTGGAATTCCCTTATCAGAGCCATTTTGTTCATGATGCTTCAGAAAGAGGGGCCACAATTAAACTTGACCCCCTGGGAAATAAAGGCTTAGATAAGAGTCTGGCACTAGGAGAAGTTGGGCTCCATCATTAACATCCAAACAAGGGCAAGTGGCTGTTTCTCCAGAGCCAAGCTTATCCTAAGGAAGGGCAACGTTGGAGAAATACTTGGGAAACGAAGGGATAACAAATGCGTGCAAATATGACAGTGGGTTTTCTGAAAAGCAGAGCATGATGAAACTAGAAGCAAAAATTATCCTTATTAAAATTATATAGATTTTTATTTTCTTTCCCTGATGCTGTTAAAATACCCTGTGGGCTTTAACTCAGACCTTGAGTTAACTTTCTTTTCTCCTGGACAGAAATCATTTGCATTGCTATTGGACAGAATCTATGGTAACTCTATTAGTTTTCTAGGCACTAACCTCTACCTTTAACTGAGTGTAAAATAACTGACTCGACCAAAAACTGCAAATGGAACAATATTTCACATCCTAGAAAATGAGCTCATATCTGTGCAGGTGGGCTGGTAAATTCATAGCATCCAGTCCCTCATGGAAAAGGCCAGTCTGAAAGTTGAGCCTGGGGTGGGGTAGAGGGATGGGGAAGTTACTGCTTAATGAAGATAGAGTTCAGTTTGCAATGACCAAAAAAAGAAGCTCTGGAGATAGCTGGTGGTGATGGAGGGCTAATGATGAGGATGTAATTAATGACTCCACTTTAAAATGGTTAAAATGGTAGGCTGTATGTCATATCCATTTTATCTCAAAAGTAAAGGAAGGAAGGGAAGGAGGGAGGGAGAAAAGAAGGGGAAGGAAGAAAAGGAGGAAAGAAGAGAAGGGTAGAAGAGATAGACGGCAGAGGGAGGAAGGAAGAAAGGAAAGAAAGGAAAGAGGAAGTGAGAAAGAGGGAAGAAAGGAAAGAACCAGTACTCGGACTCGGCTTTTTAGTCTGGGGCCTTTGTTATTTTTGTATGTTGCTATGGTCCAGGCTCTTCATTAAATCCTTGACATTTAATCTCCACAGCACTGTGATTAATTACTCTGTGTATCTTACAGAGGTTCAGAGAGGTAAAGTCAACTCCTTCAAGTCACACAGCAGAGCCAGTTCTATCTTTGTTTAGAGTTTGTAACCACTCACCTCCAAGGAGCCTTTTCTTTCTGCCAGATAAATCTGTCATTTCTCCCCTCTTTTTTCTTCAGGCTCTTTTACTTGGTGCTTTCAAATGAAAAGAACTTACTTCCATAAATCCATGTTGAGTTTTTTTCCCTGGAGATCTTTCAGCTTAGCCCCTCCAGACTTAGTGAGCTTGCCCTTCCTTTCTGGCAACCTCAGGCTCAGTTTGCTGCAGCGCTGGGAACCCAGACAGTTGCCTGTGCACACCAAAGAAGAAAACACATGAGGAAGTGGAGGACATCTAAGAGAACAAAGGCATGTGCCCAGGATGCCTGGTTAAATGGCAGAAAATCAGACCCAGAAGGAAGGCTTGGTGATAGATCTCTATATCTGCAAATAAAGGAAGCACTGGCTGGGAGTGCTTATGCATGCTTGTAATCCTAGCACCTGGGAAGCTGAGACTGGAGGATCATGAGGTTGCAGTCAGCCTGAGCTACATAGCAGTATCCTACTCCAGAGCATCAAGAGGCATGTGCAAAGTCCTGCCCTGCTGGCTTCTGCTTGTAACCCTATGTATTGAAATCAGAGCTAGTCTGGCCAGATAAACCTGCAAGACTTTTATTTCCAATTAACCATCACAAACCCCAAAGAGGAACTGGCTCAAGAGGTTAAGCACCTGGCACGACTGGGAAAGCCAATCAAGACCATAAGGTCCTGAGTTCAAGCCCCAATATCATCACACATATACATACTCCACTGCAGCTTGTAAGATTCCCATAAACCAGGTAATAGGCCTTGAGCGGAGACTTTAAAAAGCTCCCAAGGCTCCCCCTCCCCATCATGATCAGAGAACCCAGCCAGGCCATGTACACAGGCACTGGACAATGGGCACCTCAAGAAGTGTGCCCCCCGCTAGACGATGGGCCTGGCAGCAGGAGGAGGCCCTGAGTCACTCAATCGATCCTTCTTTTATCCCATCTTGTGGGTGGAAGTGTGGGAAACTGCTCATTTGTCAGCTTCTCTTGGTGAGAGTAGCAGGATTTAGTGGCTAAGGAGTGGGGGTGACATGGTGTTCGCTTGTAATTAGAACCAAATAAAAATTCCGTCTAAACTAGAGCACAAGCCCTGCTGGGTGGCTGCCCATGGCCTGCTCCTCGGGAACTGTCAAGGAGAGGAAGCTGGCATTGCTCCTCCTTCCCCTCCCCTCCTGTCTTTCCCACCCCTGCCACCCCCAGGCAGGTGGAACTCGGGTTTGGTGCTCTAGGAAATAGTGTTGGTGGTTTGGGGTGTGGGTGGGTGACAGGACACAATGAAAGATGCTCTGGGAAGACTGGTCCAAGAGGAAAAGTGCAGGATGAGCTAGAGAAAAAGAGTGTGTCATTGGGTCCCTGATGCAGTCACTTAGGAGCCATGCATGAGACTGTGGTTGGAAGGTGTTCTTTCCATCGTAGGTATTGAAAACTCTATCCTTAATTCTTCCCAGGTCAGAATGAATGGACCAACGCTAACTATTAAAGGGCTCTTGCCCCACCTGACATCCCAAAACCTTCAGCCAATGCAGCAAGAGGGTCTCAGATATTGGGATGCAGCCCCCAATATTAGACTGGTCATTCTCCAGACCTGTAACACAAAGAGATGTGTACGGCTGGCAAGTGACTCAGTCTGTGGTATTCTGTAACATCAAGCACAAAATAAACAAGCCAAAATCTCAGGCGAGGTGATAGAAGAAATGGGAATGTCACAGGGGAAGAAAGCCATCTCAAATCTATGGCCACACTAATGTGGTGGGCGTGGGGGTGTGGTGAAGACAGGATTCATGGAAGATGACTTGGTCCTGAGCCTGCTGGTGACATGGCTAACAGGAACAACCATAGGGGAAAAGCCCAGAAGTATTATCTGGGGAATAAAGGCCTTGGGAATTATTTCAAGAAGAAAACAAAATCAGAGCAAAAAGCTGAAGACTGCACCCTGGAATTCCATGAAGAATGGTAGAAAGAGGGAGAAGAGTGATCAAGAACAAGAAAGAGCTGGGCACTGGTGGCTCACACCTGCAATCCTAGCTACCCAGGAGGCTGAGATCTCAGAATCGCAGTTCAAAGCCAGCCCAGGCAGGAAAGTCCATGAGATGTATCTCCAATTAACCACACAAAAAACAACAACAAAAAAACAAAAAAAGAAAACAGAAGTGGAGCTGTGGCTCAACGTGGTAGAGTGGTATAGGGGGAAACAATAGCAGTTTAGGGACAGGGACAGGCCCTGAGTTCAAACTCCACAATTTAAAAAAAAAAGAAAAAGAAAAAGAAAAAGAATTAGAACATAGGAATGACTCAGGCCACAGCAATAGATGGATTTCAGGGTCTTTGAGAGGTTGTTTTGGCTTCTATGAACAACATATCTGTAGATACTTCACTTGGCCATCAGTCAGTCCATTGAAAGACAAGTCAGCTTCCTTTGTTGAAAAAGCTTGCTAGGTTCAGATTTGGTCGTCACAGTGACTGTAGTAATCATGTCTTGAGCATCCTTTCTTTTCCCCAATTGCTGTGGCTCTCACATTATTCCCACCACGAAGCGAAGGAGAGAGAAATCTCCCCACCTCCACCTGGGAAAGGAGGCCTGCAAGCACAGCCTTAGGGTTGTGCTGGGGTGGGACTGGAAAGAACTTCTTCCACTTTCTCCTGCAACACAAGGGAGCACTTGTAGATAGAACTTAGGAAGAAGGCAGCTCCCTCTCCCCTCCCCTCCCCTCCCATGCTCAGTCCTTTCCTCTCCAACCTCCTCTCCTCTCTCCCCAATTCTCCTGTCCCCCCAGTCTCCTTCCCCCTCAATCTCCCTGCCCCTCCCCTTTTCCTTTCCTTCCCCTTCTCCTCCCCCTCCTCTCTTCTTCCCCTTCCCTCTCCCTGGGTCTGGAATCTTCAGAGCTAACATTTACAACATTTAAGTTGATTTTAAAGGCAAATCTGGCACAGACCCTTAGGAATGAACTCTGCAAATGTCCTGCCAGTTCTCATCCCTATCTCAGCCAGAGCTCCCCAGAAGCAGAGCCCCAGGCAAAGCCTTATTAGGAAGGAAAAGAGGAGAGAGGGGGTGAAGAAAGAGAGCTGGTGTCAAGCATGCTGACTTCTCAATTTCAAAGGCTCCCCTTGGCGGGGATGCCTCTGTCCCCACAGGAACCAGAACACATGTGTCTACAGGTGTCCTCACTCACTGGTAGGAGGTTCACCCCACAGGGCATGAGCCCCACACCTGATCTCACAGTAGAATGAGGAGGAGGGGGAGGCTGTACATTAGGGCAGCATGCTCTTCTAAAGTTGCCAGGAATCCTTGAGAAAATGTTTGAGGTAGTAGTAGATCAAGGGGTGGAAGGTGCTGGGGACAGGTGACGTGAGGAGAATTCAGATGGCTCATGACACATGTCTAACACAAGGAGACACCACAAACTGGTTTTCTAGAACTTTCTTCCATACTTGTCTAGGTGACTACCTGCCAAGCCTTCTGGGGAGCATCTTCCTTCATCTGGACAATTTTTCTTACAGGGAGAGAGTTGAATTTACAAAGAGAAAAATCCCATGGTCATGTAAACCTGGAAGGGTTCTGAGATTCCAGTACCTTCTCTCTACCAGGCTTTGTTGAGCACACGAGAGCTATCCTGGTGACATTTCAGCTTCCACTCATACCTCTTCGTTCACTTGGATTTATCCTGTTCATCTCATTTCAACACTTAAGATTCAGTCTTATTCATTTCACCATTCTCACCAAGCCTGGCCACACAGAAGCATTCCTGGGGCCTGCTCTCTTCTCCTTGACACTTCTCCTTGCTTCTGCTGTTCTCTATGCAAGGCTTTGGCTCTTTGTTCCTTGGTGGTGGCTCTCACTGAGAAGGCTCATAACCCTGGAGTCAGCCAGCAGGAGCGGACTCTGTTTTCTGTACCTCTAGGAATGGAAGCTTGGAAGGGACAGCCCTCCTCGGCCTCTCCTTGCCCAGATCACCATTCATCATTTGCTTTCCCAAGATTCTCTCTCAAGCCCTAACCAGAAGTTAAGATGTCAGCCTCAAGAGGGAACAAATGGAGCTGTGGTACTCACTAGACACTAGGTTGAAAATGAACTATACAACTTGTGGGTGGAAATGGGAGGGAAATACTGGGAGAGAGCCAGGGAAGGGCTGACATTGTCCAAAAAGAAATGTACTCATTACATGCATTATGAAACTGTAACCCCTCCATACATGGCCTTTATAATAGAAATTTAAAAATGTACCAAGGGCTGGGAATATGGCCTAGTAGCAAGAGTGCTTGCCTCATATATATGAAGCCCCGAGTTCAATTCCCCAGCGCCACATATACAGAAAACGGCCAGAAGTGGTGCTGTGGCTCAAGTGGCAGAGTGCTATCCTTGAGCAAAAAGAAGCCAGAGACAGTGCTGAGGCCCGGGGTTCAAGCCCCAGGACTGGCAAAAAAAAGTAGCAAAAAAAGGAGGTAACGGGTGTCATAAGGTGTGAGCTTCAGCTTTCCATCCTTACCAGAATCCAGAAATCACTCCATTTCAGCTTGTGATATGATTGACAATACTCAGTCAGCTGGCCGTTGTTCTCTGAACTTACCATGTAGAAAACTAGAGGTTTTTGTTTTCAACTCCAACAAGAGGAGGAAGGAAAAAAGAAACAAGAAGCTTTGACTGGGGCCTCTCTTCATTCTGTCACTCCAATTTCTCTAATCAGTTACTGCTTTGTTTTGCTTTAGCAACTCATGCTTTTGGGGGTGACTTCGCAGCTTCTGTGAGTTGTTGTCCATTGTTCAAATGTTTTCTTGTTTTGTTGAGGCAGTTTGGTTGCTTGTTTCTTTATCATTTAGTTCACGTCCAGGCAGCTCCCCAGATTTTGCTGTTGGTCTGTTAACCATCACATTCCTGTTCTTGGCAGGCGAACTGAAGCTATAAGTGTCCCTGATACCTTTTCTGGAATGTTCTGGGAAGATCACATATCCCCCTCTGCTGAGGTCAGAATCCAGCCCCAAGGCCCACTGACAGAGGCAGCCCTTGGCTGAGTCCATTGAGTTGGTGATGGAGAAGACTAAAAGTCTCCAACATGTCCAGAGAGTGATAATTCCAAACCATTTCCTTTTTGAGTACTACACAAGTTTTTAATATTATTTTTCTCTAAAAAAACACTGGATACTTGTTAAAGAGGGAGAAACAAAGACAAACACAAAGAGCTCCCCATACCTATCCATGGGAACAAACCTTCCAGGTATGTGTCCCCTAGATACTTTTCTATATGTGAAAAGACGACTTTTCTCTAAGATGAGTATTGATAAATCTTAGGTCTGAGTCTTCATAAATAGCTAATTTGAGATCAAGATATGGTACACAGTAATCATGGTAATTCCTGCGTTTGTAAGATTAACGTAAGAGGATTGAAATTAAGTGAGTTTGAAGTTAACCCGTGCTGCATAGCAAGACCTCATCTCAAGAAAAAATAGCTAATTTAGGGAGATAGCCAAGGGTTACTTCTTTGAAACATACCATGATTAATTTAAGCAGTCTACCTATTGTTGGATGTAGAGAAATTTTAACTAATTCTGTTTTGCTAAGCATTTAAGATATTATTTCCAATCATTTATTATCATATATGACATAGAGCTGAAACTTAATTTCAAAAATCAAAATAGCAGAAGAATAAGAAAAACACTCAGTACATTTTTAAAAGGCAAGGGAGACAAAACATGTCAAACAAATATATTAAAGGTTGCAAAACCTCCTGACAGTCTGCCAGGATGATTAACAAATGAAAAATCAATGACTACAAAGCATTCATTTTTGACCAAAATGATCTTATTGGCCAATTTCTCTTTGCTCAAATTACTTTTGCAAAGATTGCTTTCAGACAAATCACCTGGAGCTTTGTTGACTAATTAAATTCTCTTGGAGGCATTTGAGGTGACCCATGTGGCATCATTTTAAAGCAGAGTTAGGGTAAAGTTAGCAGAATGTACTACCGCTCTTCCAGTCCAAATAGTAAAAGAATCTATGGAACACAGATTTTTTTAAAAATATTAAATGTTATTATAAAGATGATGTACAGAAAAATTGCCGTTTTGTAAGTCAGGTAAAGAGTACCTTTCTTTTTAGACAATAGAAGCAGACACTTTTATTTCTTCATGCTTTGTGTTTTGCTCAAATAGGATACTAAAAAGTGTGATGCGTTTCCTCAGAATAATCAACAGCAATGTTATGATATTCCTCAGAAGTGAAATGAGAGTGCTGGTCAGTAAACCTCCCCAGCCCTGAGTTATTAGAAAGAGCAGGTTTTCAAGAGTCAGGCCCTTTATTCCCAGGACAGAGAGAGAAGGGAAGTGGGGGAGAGCAGACGCCTGCTTTCCCTTAGGATTTCTCAGAAGCTAAAATAAGTGTGACTCGTGTGCTCATGTGCCCTGATTCTTCTCTCCAAGGGTCTCTTTCCTTGCAAGGCAATAAAATAACATCTTAAAGTAATAGCCTGGCTTTGTTATCCTTTTCTGCCTTAATTTCATTAACTTTAGCAATACAGTCCTCTGCAGAGGCAACCAGAAGTCAGTACCAAGGAAAGAAAGACCCATCTGAGTCCCATTCATCCAAGCCACCCAGCTGAGCTTGGGGGAACACGCCACCCCCCCCCCCCCAGCACAGCCCATCCATCCAAGTCCCCTTAAGGGCATCACCCTGTAGAGAGGCTGTGACAATCAGACAGGATATTGTTAAAGCAACAAGATTTTTTTTAGGACCATAATCTTTCCAAAATCCATGTCATTCTTTCTGGCATTTTAAGTGGGGCATTTGGAATATAATTAAGCATTTTCTAGATTGGAATTATCTTACGGAACATCGTTTTAAAGATTTATAGAGAGCCAATTTCTTGTTCTGGGCATTGTGCTAAGGGGATACAAACATGAATAAGGCAAAACCTCAGGGCAAACCAGGTGATAGAGGCTCACACCTGTAATCCCAGATACTCAGAAGGTTGAGGTCCAAAGATTGTGGTTTGAGGCCAGCCAAGACAGGAGGGTCTTAACTCCAGCTAACCAGCAAAAAGCTGGAAGTAGAGGTGTGGCTCAAGTTGTAGATTGCCAGTCTTGAGTGAAAAAAAGCTAAGGGACAATGTCTAGGGCCTGAGTTCTAGTCCTGGTACTTGGAAAGAAAGAAAAAAGAAAACATAAAACTGTCTGGCTGTCGGGCTCGGGTCGCCTCCCCTGGCGTGAGGATCAAGGCTCAGCTATGCTTCTCACCACTCCCTTTCTCACCCTCTCTCCTGGTCACCCAGCTGGCAGGTAAGGCCAAGATGGGGCGGGGGACCCAGCACTGACCTCACGTGCACGCGGCCGAACAAGAACGCTTACCCACCTCCTTACCAGTAAAGAAAGCCAGGCATACTCGGACCTCGGAGAAGCTTCAAGAGCTATCTGATTTATGAAGGCAGGGGTAAAGGGAAGTGATAGGAAGGGAGGGCGATCGGCCAGGACGCTGATAGGCTGGGAGCTTGTCACATGACCCCCTCATGAGCTAACATCACTTGAAAGCGCTGTGCCAGGGAGAGACTGGGGGGTGCCTGGGCTGGCAAGAAAGTTGGGGGCTTGGTGCAAAGCCAGTTCTTCTGGTTCCGGGCCCAGAGAATTGTGGCCTGCTTCCGCATTTCCCCAGGGCTGGGGTGAAGGGCGGCGTCTCTGGTATGCTCTCCAATGCCTTTCCCCCTGAAGTCCATAAAGCTGGACCCCAACATCTGGCAAAGAATTCTCAGTCTGATAAGAGAAACAGACACCTCATTACCTAGGCACAAAATGTCTTGATAACTAGATGAATTGTGAAAAGGGTGTTTTGGGACTAGGGAAAGTAATGCAAATTTATCAAAAGGGAAATTCTTGGAGAGAAATCCATGTCTGAGATTAAGAAAATAATGATTTAGTTCAAAAGTAGTGACCAGCCCTGGCTGAGAGGAGGACCTGTAAAATCCCCAGTTGTTGAGGACATGCTTCAGGCAACTTCCCACAGTAAGGCACTGACTGGTAGAGGGCAGGTGTTCTGGGGAGTGGATGGTAAACCGAGTCTCACAAATACGCACATGTCACACTGCGGAAACTGAATGTAACTCCAAACCTATGAGACTTTTTGAGATGACAGAATATAAAATGCTGCTGGGCACCGGTGGCTCACACCTATAATCTTAGCTACTCAGGAGGCCGAGATTTGAGGATCATTATTCAAAGCCACCCTGAGCAGGAGAGTCCATGAAAGTCTGAAGTAGTACTGTAACTTAAGTGGAAGAGCTCCAACTTTGAGTGAAAAAGCTAAGGGACAGTGCCCAGGCCCTGAGTTCAAGCTCTAGTACCTGCACACATATACTCACATACACACATAATTACATATGTGTAATATACATATATGTAATGATATATGTATAATAAATACATAAAATAATATATAATACAATGACATTTATATGTAGCATAAGATAGTTTTGAGCATAAAATATCTTAGGTCAGTATATTATAGATGATATTAAAAAGTTCACTTTGTAATCCAATCCTTACTCATATTTGTTCTAAACTATTTAGTTTCCTTAAATAAGCAAAATATACCCCTTAATGTACCTTAAGTACGTGAAGAAAGGCATCATTTCTTGACCAAACATTAACATCTTGAATTGTGGGTGTATTTTGAGATTGAACACACCTAATATAGAATGATTTTGAATACATTTAACAGTAGCAAAAATAGCATAAAACTGTTTTCCTGAACCTAATGTTGGAATGCTTGTCTTTGCCATTAAAAAAAACAAACAACTGGTTTATTTTTAAAAACATTTGTGTTTATTTCTAAATGATGGATTTAGAAAAGTGCTTCGGGCTTCTCTTTCCCAGCTCTTCCCAGCAAGAACAAATGATAGGCACTTCGAACCCAGCAAACAAGACACACACTGCAGGTAAAGGTCATTTTTTTAAGTGTCAGGGGTACATCTTGAAGCATTACACAGGATGTGTTATTACACAATTGTAATTCTAGAGCTGATAAAAATCACCTATAAGAGCCTAAAGAAAAATGCTCTTTCTTAAGTTTTTCTTTTTTTTTTTTTTGGCCAGTCCTGGGCCTTGGACTCAGGGCCTGAGCACTGTCCCTGGCTTCCTTTTGCTCAAGGCTAGCACTCAGCCACTTGAGCCACAGCGCCACTTCTGGCCGTTTTCTGTTTATGTGTTGCTGGGGAATCGAACCCAGGGCCTCATGTATACGAGGCAAGCTCTCTTGCCACTAGGCCATATCCCCAGCCCCTTTCTTAAGTTTTTCTTTAGCTTGTTGCATTGTTAAAGTGTATCTTTAGCCATTAATTCATTGTGGATATAAATTTGTAAAAACGTAATCAAAAGTAAAAATAACTTAAAATAGCACAGCAGCTAAAAACCCCCACCACGAATATGAAGGTTTTCTAATATCTCAGGCTAGTAGACTCTCTAAGAAGCAGCCCTTCACAACTGGTTACCATAGAACATATCTTCCCTGGGGCTAAGAGCTTCTACTTTAACCAGAAATATTAGGTAAGTAATGTCAATATTTAAATTTCAAATTCAGAAAATGAAAACAGAAATTAAAACAGAAAATTGAAAAATAAACCCTTTAAAGCACAAATTCTCTGGAATACTGAAAAGTAGTTTGGGAACTACTGCTCCTGAAAGATTTTAAACATAAATTCAGTTTGTATTTATCTTCTGGCATCAATAGTGGGGTTGAGTTAAGCAAAGATGAACCTGAAGCCAGGGAGATCAGAATCTATTGCTACTGCAATGATCCCAGCAAGAATGAAAATTCCTGTGCTTGAGCAAGAGCAATGGATATTGTGTGCAGGCAAGAGAAAGGATTTAGAAATTATAACCATTTCATCCACAATTCTATAATCACAGACCCTCTAGGCAATACTTGTGTTGTGCTCTTTGTCACAAATTGCATGGCCCCTAAATTGCTGTGCATGCTGATAATCTTGATCCATTTTTAAAATCGTGTTTTCAGCCTTTCTTTGCACTCATTTTTCTTATCATTTTTATACCTTTCTGTGACATAACAACACTACTTTCTGTGAAATAAATTTGGAGGAGGCCATGAACTTGGATTAAGTATTTGCACTAGACCCAATGGACCAAACAAATATAGAATTTAACAGTAATTACACTTCAGTATTGACAGAAGGCCTTATGGCCAATTCACCAATTAAGTTGCAACCAGATTGACTGGGTAACCGATAAAGCTGTAGTAAGTTGAGTTGTTTTCTACATCTCATTTCTAGTTTTCTCGAAATGCTGTCAGTTCCCATGGTTGCTTGCAGTTCTCAGCCCCAGCTCAGGGAGCTGCCTGATTCTTAACTCATTTTTTGTTTAGCTTTTTCTCAAGTCTGCTACTAAATTTAACTAGTCCAAAAACCCTATCCCCAATGTTTTTTTGTGTTTGTTTTGTTTTGAGAAAGAGTAATTGGAAAGTTTATTAGGAAAGAAACAGATTATCCACACGATTGAAAGTAGGTCATCTCCAGGGTGGAAATAATTGATATTTTTCCCCTTTTAACATTTCTAGATTTTTACTTCTAACCTGTTCTGGTTTCAAATAACAGCTACCCAATATCATTATGAAGCAACAGTAAGATAACTCACTGATTGGTGACTGGGGAACTCCTCCAAATCAGTGAAAACCATGACTTTGCAGGCATCTGCTCCTGGCATTCTCTTGGGGCCTCACTTGTTCCCCTAGGTGCAGATTCCCACCCTACGATGAGGATACAGAGTGAATAAATTATGAGTTTAAGGACACCAATAGGGAGATGAGGCTGTGTTGTCAAAACAATGGACAGGATCTCTGCCTGCTACCCAAATCTGCTGGGGAGTCCCTGGTACCCCTGTGTGTGCCTAGATTGCCCACCAAGGGCCAGTTTGGTGGAGCCATTTGTATGGTGATTTCTAAAAGCCAGTGACTAGGAGCCTCTCCTTCATGTGCAGAATGTGGGTTCCAGCAGCAGGAGAGGGCCCTCAAGCAAAGTAATGCCATGGCCCTGGTGCCACTTGCTTAAGACGTCAAAGGAGGGGACATAGGCAGGAGAGTCACCACCCCATGGAATCTGGCATTCTACAGTGGCTGAGATTCAGCCTGTTTAGCTAGTGCCATTAGTAGAGTCTTTGACCAGGGGGAAATTTTCCATTCCTCTTAACTCATTTGAGCTTTCCTGCTTCTCAGTGCCACTCATTTTTGTGATCAAATGCCCCCCCCCCAAAAAAAAGAGTACATGTATGTTTTCATCTTGTACTTATAACCACATACATCATGGTGGGTGATCTAATAGGAGAGAAGAGATAAAATCTAAAGACAACTAGAAGAGAAGTAAGGCTAGCAAAGGTCAGGACAATGAGAGGGATTTGTTTTCCAGAACATCTGAGTAGAGAATCCTTGCAGAGAATGAAGTGGCAGGAGGGGGTGGGTTGAAGGGAACTCTGAAATAAACTTTTCCTTCTCCCTCACTAAGATCAACCACATCTCCACATTGGAAAGACAATGGACAAGAAGCTTCAGGCTCACAGTGGGTCAGTGGAAGAGATGGGAAACTCTCCTATGCCCACTCCAGCTTGCCCAACCCCTGGTAGTACCTAGCCTTTAGCCCCAGCCATTAGACAGCCATGGCTCATAGGCTGAGCTGATAATTACAACATTGGTCTTCAACTCAAGCAAGCCCTAGGCAGAGAGCCCTAGCCTTCTGCCCCTACCCATGCAAAGCTTCTCTCATTATCAACATCCCCTACCAGAACAATACATATGTTACAACTGATGAACCAAACACTGATACACCATCAACACTCAGAGTCCATAGTTTACATTAGGGTTTACTATTAGTGTTATGCATTTTGTAGATCTGAACAAATGCATGAAGACACATAACCCCCCTCCAGCATAGTATCATACAGTATTTTCACCTTCCTAATAATCTTCTGAGTATAGAAAATACTTTTTATTCTAAAATATTGGAAAGTTGAAGAGTATCTTCACCTGGTCAGACTGACAATCCTCCCAGTAAAGGGGGCTTGGATCTTTGTTATCTTCCCTCCTTAAATCAAATTGCCTCTCTCACATCCAGCTGTCACACTGGGATAGAGACCACTAACTGGATACCCAGTTCATTTTTCCTCCTTCCTTCTCAACAAAGCCCTGGCTGGATCTTGGGCCTCATTTCCCTAATTCCCACATGACTAACATCTGCCTAACAAGAGGAAATACAAATGGAACTCAGAGCAGGGTATAGTGGTACACACCTGTAATTTCAGCCCTCCAAGAGGATTGTAAATTGAGGACCTCCTGAGCTACATAGTTTCTGTTCCCCACTCCCAAAACCATTTTCTGGATTCTCCATTATGGCCCATCATTCTCTTTTCCATCCCTTCACCAGTACCAGTCTTCATTTCTGTAGTTCCATAATGTCTTAAAGTGGTTTTGTGTGCTTTCTCCAACTTTTTTTTACAGTAAAAGTTTGACTATATTACTTCTTTTGTTATTTCATATAAGTATTGGAATAAATTTGTTTGGATCTATAAAAAAATTCTGGGATTTTTATTGTAGTTATATTAAATCTGTAGATCCACTTTAGGGAGAATTGACGTTTTGCTAGGTGAAGATTTCCAGCTGGGCACTGGTGGCTCATGCCTGTTAATCCTAGCTACTCAGGCAGCTGAAATCTGAGGATTGAGACTTGAAGCCAGCCCAGACAACAAAGTCTGTAAGACTCTTACCTCCATTTAACCATCAAAAGACCAGAAATGGAGGTGTGGGCTTAAGTGGTAGAGCACCAGCCTTGAGCAAAACAGCCAAGCCAGAGTATGAGGCCGAGTTCAAACCTCAGAACTGGGCAAGCATCGTGTGCACACACACAATCAAAGACTTCCAGTCTGTGCACACAGTCTTTCTTCCTTCCTTCCTATGTTAGAGATAAATAGAGTTTAAAATTCTAAAGTGGGTAACCCAGCTCTGGTGTAGAACCACATGCTATCAGGGGCTTAGGCTCCTTTTATTTTCTGCTCTAAACACCCTTAGATTGTAGGCTACTTCTCATGGTGGCAAGGTAGTTACTGTATCCCCAGGAATCATGTCAATATTCCAGGCAGGAAAAACAGAGACTCAAGTGAAAAATACAAGCATTTGAGATGAATACAGGTGCTAGTGGGTGAGGGATAGTGAATGTTGGGGTCCACCAACTTGGTGCTCCTGATCCAGGATTCACACAAGAACACAGGAAATTCAAGCCTGCGCCGTGTCAGAAATAAGTGAGAATTCTATGAAGTCCAGCTCAGGAAAAGGTCAACTAACATTATGGCTTCCTACCGTTTTCAATGAGACTAAGATTGTGCACTGTACCTTATTAAGTCCTCATGCAACTCACCTGAGTAGGTGAAATCATTGTACAGATGGCAACGCTCTCTCAAGACACTAGCAGCTTTCTGACGGACACCGCTGACAAATGGTTGTTCCAAAGCTGTTCTCTTTTCTTTTTCTCTTTCCCTCTGTGTGTGTGTGAGATGATCTCCAGCCCTCATGCTTGCTAGCCTAGCACACTACTATACCCAAGGCTGTTTTGCTTTAATTTGCTTTTAGACCTGGCCTCGTGCCATGATCCTCCTACCTCCACTCCTGAGTAGCTGGGATTTGAAGCAGGATGTGCCACCACTCCCAGCCCAGCACTGTGCCCTTTTAGTTACCCTCACTTGATTCATATTGAGTATCTGAAAGAGGCAGCGCCTCTTCCTCACATAAAAACCCACAATCCTCACCACAAAAGTCTTCTGTTGTACTTGCTTGACTCCAAACCCAACACTCCACAGAGGTACACAAGCCTGGCTGCCCTTACCACAGGCGCCTTCTGGAACAGGGACTGGGCCGCCTCTGGGTCCAGGCTCAAGCAATATTTACATCAGGACATCAAGAAAAACCACTGCAGAGGCGCTATGTCTCTGCTCTTTCCAATGTAAGGAAATCCACTCCACTCCATTGGGCTCCAGGTTACCTACTGTCAGGTACTTTTGAATTGACATCAAAGGAGGAAAATAGTGCTTTGTGCACAGCTCAGGGGATAGTTTAATCATGAGCCAAGCTCCAAAGAAATCAGACATAAGAAGTATGATGCAGGCCAAAATTCTTTAACTCTTTTTTTTTTAATTGTGGACAGTTTTCCAACTACTGGGAAGAAGAGAGCATAGTTCCAGTCCTTTGCACATCAGGCTACTTTGCTTCAGCTGTTTCTTTCTGCTGGTAATTTCTTTGAGCAAATTCCTGTCATCGTGTTGTTTCACCCCTGAGTCCTTCTGTATGTATTTGTAATGAATATAGACTTTTTAAATGTGAACGTAAGACCTTTATCACAACCAGCAATGTCAACAACCAATCCTGTCCTGCCTCTAATAACTGAGGAAGGTACATAAGAACTACCAGGAGATGACACTACTCATTTCTTTCCAGCATCACAGACAAGAATCGGTCATGGCCCAGACTCGGGAGCTGGGACAGCACACCCCCGGCCACACTCGGGGTTGGGTTATAAAGGCACCACAGAGTCAAGCCTGCCACATGCAGGTGGCCAATGAGGTTACAACAGTTACAGAGCATGCCAGGTCACATGCAGGTGGCCAATGGAGTTATAATCTGCCTCATAGCAACTGTTTGAACCAACCTATCATTTTAGATAGAATTGGCTCACATGATGCAGGCAGATACTCCTACTCATGGGATGGCACGGGTTTAACCTTGAGCGTTTCACTACTCAGGTGGTCAACAGTTTAAACAATCTTATCACAGCTAAGGGGAACTTCCCTGGATAGGGTTGGGAAGATCTTAGTGAAGATGGAGTCAGCTTCTGCTCTCTTTAACTAATCTGAGATGGAGTCAGTATGACACCCCTCAACAGCCAATGATGGTGCTGGCCAGATCTGACTTCCATATTACATTCCCCCCTTTTTTCTTGTACATAAAAATCAAATCATTGATTTCTCTTTTGGAAAGCTTAATCTTGCCTGGACTGTAGTGACTCCACCCACAGGCTGCTGGGGAGAGCTAGGATGAGACAAGAGCCAGTCCAAAGGGACTGCTGCTCTTAAGCTTGTACTCAGAAAGAAAACAGGTTATCTGTGAGGTCCACCCCCAGGACAGCTGCAGGTATTCTCACCTGTTTAAATCTCCATCCAGTTACCTAGGTAACTGGTACACCTGGCGGCAGTTACCTCCCTCCTTTCTCTGAGGTCACACCCTAATCCATGTGGACACACTCTGATACACTTGGACACACCTCCCACCTCAGGCATCACCTGGGAGTGACTCTCTAGCCTGCCATGCATGCTTTCCAATTTTCTTAATAGAGCTAGTCAACTCCAGACAACTCAGAGGAGTGGGAAGGCTACCACAGGAAGAATGTCCCCCCAAAATCTTAGTTTCAGCAGATCCAAAGTGGCCTTCCAGCAGGAATCAGCTGCATGTGATGGAGTCCCATCTGCTTTTACTACAGTAGGGATGCTCAGGATAAAGATATAGATTCTTCCGGATGACAGTTAGGCTATCCTTGACCTCAAACCAAATGGGATGCACAGAGGACGTGGTGGCAGCAGGCAGCAATGGCTCCCAGTGGCTCCAATAGAATGTCACACCTCCTGCTGGGCTGCCTGCAACTTTCTGGAACTTATTAAGGGCCAACATTACATCTGACAAACTTGTAGAAATCATCTGTCCTTCTCTGTGGGCCTGCTGGAAACTGTTACAAAAAACCTATAAACAAACTGGAATGGTAATTAAACACTCATTTTGGTAGCCATAATTTTCCTTTTTTCACTTTGGAACAATCATTTAGGACAACTTCACTTCCAAATTTCTTATCTAGAAATGCATTCTTGATTTCCAAAGCCTTTTACTAACCTCTGCTCTAACACTTACACATTGGCTTTTATCAGCATTGCAAAAACTCTGAAGCTTATAGGCATTCTGAAACCAGGTACCGCTCTTTGCCTCCGGCCTGCCTTTCTTTTTTAATTTTTCTTTTTTAATTTCTTTTTCTAATTTTTTTAATTTTTTAATTTATATCAAACTGATGTACAGAAAGGTTACAGTTTCATACGTTAGGCATTGGATACATTTCTTGTACTGTTTGTTACCTGTTTTAAAAGAGCCTTTTGTTTTTCCTTCAGTCCCAGTTACTGCATGTGAAGTGCCAGACTTTGAAGTCAGACCCCACTTTACCACGCGAACCCCACTTTACCATGTGAACCTGAGATAAGCAGGCCCTGTGAGCAGACCCAGGATAAGCCCATTAGTGCCCAGTCGGTCTTGAACTCGCTGGAAATGCTGAACTCTAACTGCCCCCAGAATGCATCGAGCCCTAAGCCAATCAGATTTGTACCGGTAATCTTGCTTGCTTAAACACCTGATTGCTGTAACTTTGTTTTTTGCCTTTATAAGCCCTGTGTAATCATAGCTCGGGGCTTCCTCCTAACCTCCGCTGTGTCAGTGGGTAGTGTGAGGCCTGAGTTGCAGCTTGCTTAAATAAAGCCTTGCTTTGCTTTTGCATTTCAGAATGTCTGAGTCTCGGTGGTCTTCTTGGTGGTGGTTTTGTGAGTTGGCACAACACATGAAGACCTTTGAACTACAGCTCCAGAGGTTTCTTTTCTTCACTTAGGCATCTTCCATCTTCCCCAAAAAATGTGGGTAAGAACTCTTCCTGGCACATGCACCAAATGTAATGGGGTCCTCCCAAGGGAGGGGACCACAACATGAAGGTCAGATCTGGCCAGCACCCTAATGGGACCTTCTGTTGTCAGTGCGGGTAGAATACGATTTTCTAACCCATGCAAAGTTGAAACAAACAAGAAAGTGGATATGCCAAGAAGTTCCTCATGCTCCCTTATTTAGCAATGTCCCCTCTACCAACCCTAAGTGATATCTGCATTTCAAAAGGGGTGTCAGGCCTTTTATCTCCCATGTGGCCCCTTTCACCCTCATGCACCAGCTGCCTGACCAGCAGGTAGCAAGGGCGGAGCAAGGGCCACATGAAAGCCTTGGACCCCTGTGTGAACGCTAAAACGCACCTCCCCCCTTTACGGGCTGAGAACAAAGGACGCGGGATGGGAGGGCTTCTCAGGGAAAACTCCTTGGAATTCCGTTTAATAACAGGAAGGGCAAATACATTTACAGCAGTAATGATGGTGGGAAGGGGAATGACTTGGAGCGTCTAGCTAGGCATTAATGATTGGATAATAAGCTGTCCATCCAAGAGAGACACCCTAGGACCTCCTCCAAGGTTAATGTCATGTCCCATAGAACCCCACTCCCCCTGAGCTTGGCTGGCACCATTGTGGCAGACGTGCTCACAGACGGAGGGCGGGGCTGGTTTGGCTACCTCTTCCCATTCCGGACAAGGAAGGGGGTAGGAATGGCTAACAGTCATACAGCCCCAGGGCGGGAGGAGAGGCAGCCCTCTCCCCCTCAATGCCAAGCTGATGCCCAACAAAGGGGCAGTTGTTTTTTTATCCAGAATATTCTGAGGCATCATCAAGGAAATACTCAGGGTCATAGGGGATTCTCTGGGTTCCATTTTATACTTTATATCAACTTTTGTTTAAATAGCATTTCCATGGGAAAAAGAAAAATTATATGGAACTTGAAAAAGGGTGGAGCCATTTTACAGCTTTAGCTACTTGTTTTCCTTATAAATACACATGACTTTAGCCATGTTCCTGGAGGAGAACACATATTCCATTTGAAATCTTAGAAATGCACTCCACGAAGGAGGCAAATCAGGTTGAGAATGTATTTCAAAATAAGACTGTGAAAGCAAGCAGGGACTAGATCTTGTTTTACAGGGCAGGTAATATATTTCAATGCTTACTCTGAAGACCGTGAGAAGATAGTAAAGGATATGAGTAAGTATTGACTAGATGTGCATGCAGATTCAGGATGAGCTCAACACATCACCTGATACCCACATTTTGCCTCCCTATAAACTTTGTGAGTAGTTCAGCCTCCCTGTCTCAGTTTCTCATTCACAAAAGAGAACAATAATGATTATACAAACCCCTCACCCCTTGGTCTGGTTCAAGAATTCAATCTGTTTGTACCTGGGGGGTATGTGGGATTATGTATGTTATTTAGTAAAGGCTTGGAAAATTATCTCCATTTATACTTACCTGGTCCTTAAGAATATCTAATATTAGCATCAGTGACACTCACTAGAAACTGTGTTGGAAATGAACTTTACAACTTGTAGGGTGAGAAGTCAAAGGAATGGGAAAAAATGAGGGAGGAGGTAATGTTATTCAAAAACAAATGTCCTTATTACCTTACTTATGCAACTGTAACTTCTCTGTATACCACCTGTACAATAAAATTAAATTTAAAAGTAAAGAACATCCAACATTATGTCTGCAATTGAGTTCTGATCTTCCCTCCCAGATTCACTTATTGTTTCAACTATTTTCATTAAAAAAAAAGGCATGTACTATGCATAGGACTAGAACCCCACACAACCACATTATTAAATTGCAGGTGAACCATTCTGCACACTCATAATCAGGAGGCCAGAAGGAAAATCAAATGCCTTGACCTTCGTATCAAGCAGAGGGGAGAAAAACATCACAAGGAGCATGGCCAGAGATACAGAGGGAACATTCCATAAAGATGAAGGGTCAGTTCATTAACTAGACTTAAAAAGCCTAAATTATTATGTACACCATTGTACAGTTTTAAAATGTAGGAAACAAATTTGACAGAACTGAAAAAGAAGAGACAAATGTGTAATCATACTTCAAAATGTTAACACTCCTCTTTCAATGATAAAGTTGAAGGGGGGTGTTTGACCTGCAAGAATATAGAAGAGATGAACTCTATCAACTAATTTAACCTGCTGGGAATATGGCCTAGTGGCAAGAGTGTGTGCCTCAACTAATTTGACCTAACTGACATTAATCAAATGCAAAGCAAAAAATTTCAGGTATACTCTTGGGTGCCTGTGAACCCGTCTCAAAAATAAACTATATGTGAGTCTATAAAAATCTCAAAAAGTTTAACACATTAAAATCATACAGAATGTATAATTTAACTGCAATCAGTTAAATTAGATACCAAGAAGACATTTATAAAAGCTCTAAATTAGAAAAGAAAACTACAAAACTTATATAACCTATGAGTCAAATTAGAATGTATTTTAAGTCAGATGGTATGGAAAATAAAACACATTTGTGAGACACAACTAAAGTATCACTTAGAGGACATTTTACCACTAAAAATGCTGATATGAAAAAAATAAATTCTTACTATGGAATGAAGGCTGGCTCCAAACTTCTGTTCCCCTGCCTTAGTCTCCCATGTGCTGAGATTATAGGCACGTAACACCATGCCTAGATAAGGAAGATTTAATATAATGACTTGAGATTAAGAAACTAGACCAAAAAAATGAACAAACTAATCCTAAAATAGGCCATAAGAAAGAAATGATTAACAATCATAAACCAGATTAATAGTATAGTAATCTCAAAATGGAAAGTAGAAAAGTTAGCAATGAACATTTTAGATTTTGAAGTTTTTTTTCTGAAAAATAAATGAAATTAGTAAATACTAGCAATACTGACCTTTTAAAAAGAGAAAACTCAAAATGCCAGGACTAAAAGAAAGGGCCTACTATAAGAGCTACAAACATTAAATGTATAATAAATTAATATTAAAAACAATTTTATGCTAAAAAGTCACCCAGAATTAAAAGTAATACATTTATGAAAGAAACTGAGTTGGTCACTAAAAGTCTCTCACAAAGAAAAAGAAGGGTTCACTAGTGAATGAACACTTTAAGAAGTTTTTTTTTAATTAAAAGAATTTTCCAAATTGCTTTGTGAAAGCATCATAGCAATGATACCCAAACTTACAAATATATTGAAAGAAATGGAAATTAAAGACACATTTAATTTATGAACATAGACTGGAAAATCCTTAGCAAAATTTAAAATAAATCCACCTGTATATGAAAATGACAACCTCTCATCTGCCATGGATTTTAACCTAAAAATCATGGGACTGACTAAAACACATCAATATACTTTATCAAATTAACAGAACAAAGGAGTCATTTCATACATGCAGAAAAGTATTTTACACAATTCAACATATATTATTACAAATCTTAGCAAACAGGGAAACACTAAAACGTTCTCATTCTAAAAAACATCTACAGCAATAGTGTTTATACAATATTATTAATATAGTTAGTGCTCTGCTAAATGATACATTTAAACATTGTTGCAATAGTCAAATTTAACATTATCATACTGTGAATGTGAAGGCTCTGGGTTAGCTCCATAACAATGAGAATATTATTTCCTTTTTTTCTAGAGGAAAGATATACAATTGATTGTCCATTAGCTATGGGAACTGTGATAGTTTTCCATCGACCCTAACCACAGAACACGTTACTACCAAAAGGCACCTTAGGGGATCTTCTAGGACCCAGACACTAGGAAGTAGCTATCCGATGCCCCCTGATTGCAAACAGGTCCATCACCCCAGCCAGCACAGTAGCTTCCTTCTTTGCTTGTCCATTCAGAGGCATGAGGATGCCACAGCGTTCAGGGAGCAGAATTCACTTCCAGTTCAATGGAACCATTGTGTCTGCCAATTGAAACATTCCTCTCTTTAGGACAAAGGCCTCTAGGTCGGCACAAAGTAAGGTCATGGGAACAGGAAACAAAAATTTTGTTAATTAGTCACTAAGAATAATCGTGGGTGGTGTCACTACCATGTTCATCGTATGATTCTTCAATCCATTGACTCTAATTACAGAGAAAAAATGCCACCTATTCAATTCACAGTATCACAGTCTCCTGGGGAAGTTTGGTATGCTTGATGGGAGTTATGACATCATGAAGAAGTCTTCCACCCAACTGTTCTGCCAGCAGCTGCAGGATGTCATAGCAAAACCAGTGAATTCTACCACCATGAACATTATGTCTATCCTTTGCTGGAAGGTGAGTCCCTTGACCAGAAACAATGCTATTTGAATACTATGATGGCAGATCAAACATTCTATAAGTCCATGGATGGTAATTTATCACAATCATTGCATGCAAGGAAGGTGTATATATAGGAAATATGAATCCAGTAAGAACAAATACTGCTCTATGACAGAAGCGATCCAAAGGAATATATCCACTATCATTAGCTGCAATCACTCTGGAGAATAGTACCCTACCAGCCACCCACTACTCATCTCTTCGGTCAGCTGACTGGGCAATCACCAATGGCCATAGCTGGGTCAGCATGGCAAGTCAATCATGCTTTTGAAACCATACATAATCCCCAACCAGTGGTTCATGGCCATTTTGCATACGGCTCCATTGTGCAAGAACAGGTGTGGCATGGGAGAAAGGATTGCTATCCACAAAAAGGAGCCACCTTTTCACTTAATTACTAACATCCTCCTCCACTCAGGTTATCTTTTGGTATTGTGTCCACTCAGCAAGGTCTACTACTACCTACCACATCCCCAATTTCCTTGTGACCAATTTTCCAGTCATGTCTCTTCTAAGTCCCTGACCAGCTAGCCAAACAATTCACTCAAGAGCTCATACATCTATAAAGTCACTCAACTGGCCACTTCTCCTTGCAATCCAACCACCAGAGACACTGTCTGCTCAATGTTCTGCCCACCTAGAGAATTTCCCTTCACCAGCGTCCTTTCAAGGTCATCCTAGTACAGTCAAAGTGCTATAACTATCTACTCTTTCATGGTGCCTGAATATCCCACAGAAGGTTCTGTAAAGCAGGCCCCAGTTTCTTCTTCTGTCAGCTGATCACAGGAAACTTACTATAAAGCCACAGGTACGGAATGAGAAGAATAAGAGTGCAACAGGACTTGAGACCATAGACATTTGGGCTATTTCTGATAACTTACTTATTCCTCTCTTTACGACTGGGAAGCGCGGATATTCTCATCTGAATATTTGAGAGGTATTGAATTTTTGCAATCTATTTTGAGATTCTATCATTTTAGATTTTCAGAGGAATAGGAGTAGAAACAATCATCAAGAATAAAGATTAACAGAGTTTTGGTCCCACATCCTATTATTATTTTTCCAATTTCACCAACACCTCATATTTTTCAGACTAGTGTTCAATTGAAATCCTGTTAATGCTCATGAGGCTTGTGTGGCAAAATGGCAAAATGTCTAAGAATTACAAAGACCTAAGTTTGATATTTGCCAATACCATTGCTTGGCAATTAAATCTCTAGGCTTCCTGTAATTTTGGGTCTTATGCATAAACTCTTAATCTACCTTCTGACAGTACAGAGTAGATGTTGAGTGTTCTCACCACAAAAAATGATAATAATGTGCGACCTGTATGTTAGCTAGATTTAACCACTCTATATGTGAAATATGTCGTACTTGGTAAGTATGTATCATTTTACCTGTAGGTTTTTATAAATAAATTCTTGGGTTCTCACCTGCCACTTAGCAGATAGTTAAGGCCTTTATGTCTTGCACTCATGACTGTTCTGTGGCAGACCACCTACTTGGACAGAGCCTTCAATCATTCTAAAGAGGCTAGGAAAGCAAGACTGGGGAATGGATATTTGAATGCCTAGGCCAGCCCCAAGCCTCTGGTACAGAGAAGAACACTCAAAGTAAAACATCATGGAAGGATCCAAAACAGATTCCCATATACACAGTATAGTTCAGCCCCATATAGTTTGCCCAAGGGCAAACACACCCAATCCAGTCCCTCTTTTCTCCAGGATGGCTCTAAGCCTGACCTCTTAGTACATCCAAGTAAAATATTCAAACAACTGGCCATCCAATAGTGCTATCCACCTTCTTCCAGTGATAGGAATATCTGGAAACAGCATATATATCGAGAATGGCATTAGAGGGGCTGCTTCCACTAAAGTCATATATCTGAGGACAGCTGACTTCCACAATGCCATCGTTTTTACAGTGCTGTGAAAAACACACCAAATCCCCTCACCCTCCTAAGATTTTTATTAAAAATGGAGGGAATACTACCTATGAGATACTGAACGTGCTCTAAGAAAATGAATTCAATCAGGCAAAAGCCTTATATAGGTAATGTTTACATTTTAACAAGAGCTTAGGATTTTTGGTTTTTTTCCTTTAGGAATTTTATGTATTTTTTTTAAATATATGGAAAATTGTTTTGGATGGCTCAAGGTGGTAGTTATCCTGTGGGTTTTTTTTTAATTTTTGTAGTTTTTTATTCTTTTATTATTAAAAAGGTGAGGTACAGAGAGATTACAATAACAAGTTAGGTAATGAGTACATTTCTTTTTAGACAATGTCACCCCTTCCCCAGGCTCTCTCCCAATGTTTTCTTCCATTTCTCACACAAGAGTTATATAGTTAATTTTCAACATACTGTCTAGTGAGCATGTCTCTGTTTCTTTCATGTTTCTGAGCACCACAGTTATTGATAGCATGTCTGAACCTCTCTCTACAACACCACAGTAATCAAGGGGTGTAGAGAGCTGCGAGCAGCTGCGCCCTGAAATGGCGCCGGCTTCCGCCCTCCGCCCTCCAGACGGCGAGTGCTCTCTGTGATAAACAACTCCTAATATGGTTAAAGCTTGGACTCTGGCTTGCTTCCGCGTACCTGGACCTATCGGTAATCCCCACGTAGCTTACCGGGATTGGCTACCCAGTTGGCACTTAAGGCCAAGCGGGAGGCCCCCGGGGAAGGAAGAGGAAGAGGGAGAGAAGATGATTACAAGGGTCTGGAATAAACTGCTTAGAGAAGAATCCGGCGTTGTGTCTTCCTTGCTGGTCGAGGCGGACGCGACAAGTGGTGGCCCGTACGGGGAGCTATCTATAAGGATTCAGAACTCTCTGCAGCCAGGGTGGTGCACCGGTAAGTCCCCGGAAAAGAAGGGGATCCGCGACAAGAGCGGGAAAAGAAAATAGGCTCCTCACTGTAGATAAAGGAGGAGCAGGAACCCTCGGGCGGAGGGACAAAGGTATTAAAAGAAATAAACTGAAGCGAAAGTAAAAGTGTGTAATTATGGGCACTTCCTCTTCGCACCGAATTTTTTTGGCTCTTAACGAGCTGTTGCACTCGAAGGAGTTAAAGATAGAGAAGAGTAAGTCTGTCTGTAAGAAGTGTTGTCTGGTCTTTGTGCCTGTGATTATTTTTGTGTGTTTCTTTCTTGAAATCATTTGTTAAAGGTTTTTGTCTTAAAATGTACGGCCGATGCTTATTCTGCGCGCTTTAAGATCTTTTGAAATTGTATGTGTGTGTGCATGTGTGAGTGTGAACATGTTCAAGACTGCAGTATGATGCAAAACTAAGTTTAAATTCAAAGGTCTTCATGCCATGCAGTAACTGGGACTGAAAAAAAAAAAAAGAAAAAAAAAAGAGGCTCTTTTGAAACAAGCAGTCTGTAGGCAAAGGGCGGCACCTGGTTTCAGAATGCCTGTGAGCTTCAGTTTTTCCAATGCAGATAAAAGCTAAAGTGTTGTGTTAGTGTTAAAAAGGCTTTGGAAATCAAGAATACATTTCTAGATAAGAAATTTGGAAGTAAAATTGTCCTAAATAATTATTGCAAAGTGAGAAAAGGAGAATTATGGCTACCAAAATGTTTAATTGCCATTCCAGCTTCTTTGTAGGTTTTTTTTGTTGTAACAGTTTCCAGCAGGCCCACAGAGAAGCACAGGTGATTCCTACAAGTTTGTCGAAATCTAATACTGATCCTTAATAAGTTCCAGGTAAGAGAGCATGCTTAAAAACTACTTCTGCTTGGACCACCTTGTTGCTTACAATTGGAGTAAAGTGGCCCCTTATAAGACTCACTGATCTGAATCTGCGGTTCGAAGCCAGCCCGGGCAAAGAAAGGTCCCTGTGAGAGACTTGTAGCTTGGCTGTCAGTGGAAATACGCTGGTCTATGCGTGACAAGTATTCAGTATGATAATTACACCTATGCTGCAAATTTGTCTAAACAATTGTCTAGTTATCTTTTAGGGAACTGGACAGGAGAATTTGATGTGCTGATGGAGCAACTGAGGGTCGCCATCACTACCGTAAATTCAACTCGTGTGGACGCCGGGTTGGCAGACGGGCTGTCCTCCTGGATTTTAAACGCCATGAACCATCTGAAGGAGTGGGCGGGGTTGGGGGCCCTTATAGGCCTTCTGGCCATGGTCATCCTGGTGTGCCTGTGGTGCATTTGCCGAATTAGGCTTCCAGTGTCGCAATAGAGCCATGCTTGTCCAAGCTTTCACTGCCATGGAGGCCGGACAGTCCCCCCATGTGTGGCTTGCCACACTTAAGAAATAGCGCAGGATGTGAGGCTAGCGCACTGCACTTGGGAGACGCATCCCGGCGTGAGCCCCAAGAAGAGCATGTTAGATTGCATGTGGGTTGATGCCCTAGGCCCCACCTCTGTAAAAAAGGCATCGGACGGGTCTGGCAGTCCTTGGGAAGGCGCCACCTAAGTGAAGGCCAGTACAATGTCCCTCAAATAACATTCACAGAGATCTGACCTCTACTCTTGCCTGCCGCTCAGAAAATAAAAAGGGGGGAACTGTAGAGAGCTGCGAGCAGCTGCGCCCTGAAATGGCGCCGGCTTCCGCCCTCCGCCCTCCAGACGGCGAGTGCTCTCTGTGATAAACAACTCCTAATATGGTTAAAGCTTGGACTCTGGCTTGCTTCCGCGTACCTGGACCTATCGGTAATCCCCACGTAGCTTACCGGGATTGGCTACCCAGTTGGCACTTAAGGCCAAGCGGGAGGCCCCCGGGGAAGGAAGAGGAAGAGGGAGAGAAGATGATTACAAGGGTCTGGAATAAACTGCTTAGAGAAGAATCCGGCGTTGTGTCTTCCTTGCTGGTCGAGGCGGACGCGACAAAGGGGATCTTTCTAAAACACGGTGCATCACTTTTCTAGCTAAACTTTCCAATGTATTCTTAGAATATTTGAAATTAAATCTAAACTCTTTACTATGGTTAATAAAACTACACACAACTTCTTTTCTGACTCTAAATCAGTTTTGTTTTAGGCTAAACTGTGAAATACCACACACACACACACACACACACACACACACACACACACACACACACACCTCCTTCAGTTCTTACACAAAAGTTTTAGAAGTTTGGCTAAAGAGTAAACAAAGCTGAGGACTTAAGATTAACAAACTCTCCCAAGAGCACCTACCTAGTAAGGCTTGCAGCTGCTTCACACCCAGTTTTCAACAATAACTAGCACTTACTACATATCTTGTGCTAGACAATGAACTAATGTCTTTATATAAAGGTATCCATTTAATAGGATATATGACACATAATGAAATTATTATTCTCAAATGGAGAAAGAAACTGGGACTCAAAGAAGTAACTGCATTAGGTCAAAGAAGTAGGAAATGGCAAGGCTAGAGTTTAAATAAACCCAGGATAGTCCCACTTCATGCTGCTAAACCTAAGCATTTCTTCCTTCACATCCTCCTGCTCTTCCTCTTCTTATGCCAATCCTGGAGCTTAAGCTCAAGGCCTGGGAACTGTCCCTGGGCTTATTTTGAAGAGCTTACGTTTTTTTTTTTGTTTTTTTTTTTGTCCAGTCCTGGGCTTGGACTCAGGGCCTGAGCACTGTCCCTGGCTTCTTTTTGCTCAAGGCTAGCTCTCTGCCACTTGAGCCACAGCACCACTTCTGGCCATTTTCTGTATATGTGATGCTGGGGAATCGAACCCAGGGCCTCATGTATATGAGGCAGGCACTCTAGCCACTAGGCCAGATACCCAGCCCCTACGTCATTTTTTTTAACACATTTTTATCAAGTTTACTTAGGCTCATCTACCCACCCCCCGCAAAAAGAAAAAAATTCACATTATTCTGTATGAGTCAGTACTTTGCTGAGATAAATTTTTTCAATAGGATCTGTTTCATCAAATAAAATTCCTACTCTAATTGCTACATAAAAGATCAGCCATTGTATCATTCTTAACATCTGTACAAACACAATTTCTAGATATGGAAGGGGGTTGGCCATTTTTATGTTTCATTTATCATGTTCCTACAGCTTGTTTTACGCTGTATTTTGGAGTCCAACTGGAAGATTATACCCTGTCTGAAGTAGTTCTACGTACAACCACTTTATGATTATAACCCATTGTCGTTCCTATCTCTTATATTTTTAGAGTATTAACTCATTCCATGTTTCAAACCAAAAGACAATCACTGTGCTATTTATCTATGAAAGGTGATTGTGCACAGTTTAACATCTGGCAAGCAAATGAAAACCATGACTATTTCTGTTAACATAGGAGGAATCCCCATCAGGGAAGTGACTTCAACTGAAGGGAAATTGTTGGATAGGAGGAAGAGGGAAGAAAAGAAAAAGAGCAAATAAAACTTGCCAAGGGACCACTGTTTTGGGAGCCTTTTCTCTAGACTCGGTGCATTGAAAAACTCCATTATGGAGGTATCATTCACATTCACACTTGAGCCAAACAGTATCTAAGTCTGTTATTCCACAACTAATATGGTGAAGATGGGAATGGGCCCCAGCCATGAAATTGTGCAGCTTTCAGAATGAAGCTAATTGGACAGCATATCTACTCTGTAGCATAGTGGAGAGGGAAAGAAATGAGTCCCAGATTTGACAGTGTGGACTGCCAACATCAGAAAAGAACCACAGAAGGAGGGTGGGAAGAGAGGAGAGCTGAGGTGCAACAGTGATCACCAGCACAATGGAGGAAAGATAATTTCAAAGGAAGGGTAGTTGAGAATGGTCAGCATTAGGAAGTTTAATCAATAAAAGCACAGGCTCTCCACCTACTAATGCAATCACCATTAACCTGAAAAAGCATACAAATCATCATTAATGCCTTCTCCCAAGTAGCAGGTCTCAAATGAATTTCCTTTCCAGTCCTCCCTTTCCATCCTTCCTGCCCTCAGTCTACCTCAAACTTTTACTCCCCAGTTGAGAAACTTGTAGCCTGGTCTTATGGTTTCTAGTTGGTGCCCTGGATTCACCCAGCTTCCTCCCTTCAAAATAGTTTCATGTGACTCTTCTGTGCAAAGTTCTAAAGGGCGTTCCCTGCCACCATCCACAAATCCAGTATTTTTCTAGTCTTTCCACTATCTAGACATCTTTTTACTTTTAAGCTGCTCTCCCGTATGGCACTAGCTAACCCTATGAGCTTTATCTGCTTGACTTGATTGGTGGCTGTGCACTACTTGCTGTCTGACCTTCTTTATTCTATCTATACCTCAATTTATCATCTGCAAACATGGAAATATTTTTTTTAAGAATAAATAGGGCTTATCCCCTATAATTAGGGAATAAAACATGCAAAACCTTGAAATAGTGCCTGCCTGCACTATTGAATAATCACTCAATGAATTTTAGCTATAATTGTATTAACTTCATGATTTTATAATTACCTTTTCAGCTAAATGTTATACAAAAAAAAAACACCACCAACAAAAAGAAATGTACCATGAACAGTGGTATTGGTACCAGGTAACATTTAGCCTCCACCTTATGCTTTTAGCCAGCTTGCCATGATCCCAGCAAACTGCCCAAGTTCTGCCTCTAAAAGGCTCTCCAGGTATTTGATCTGACTATCTACTCTGAAGAGCCAGTCATACTCAAATTATTGATACCTTCGTCATTCTAAATCCAATTACTACCCTTTCAGAAGCATTGTCGCTAAACTCTTTCTGAGAGCAATACCCTACCAATTTGGAATTTTTTACTTTTTGTGTAATGCTCATTAATTTATTGCTTGTAATTGTTTTTTTGCCAATCCTGGGGCTTGAATTCATTGACCTGGTCACTGTCCCTGAGCTTCTTTTGCAGAAGGCTAGCATGCTACCAGTTGAGACACAGCATAACTTCTGGCTTTTTCTGTTTATGTGGTACTGAGGAATTGAACCCAGGGCTTCATGCATGCTACGCAAGCACTCTACCAATAAGCCACATTCCCAGCCCTGATTGCTTGGGTAAATATTTAAACTACTATATTTTCCTATCACCTTTAAGTCTACAAATAACTTTCAAATCTATCAGCTCCTTAGGTTTTATTTCCCTGAGTATGAGTGCCTGCCCTAGGAGGCAGGAACTGCAATTTTGCTTGTCTATGTAACTCTGCCCTGCCCAAGGTACTGCCAGGGAGCAGATTCCTAAACACAGGCGCATGAAGGGCATGGATTGTCCTATGCATGCAGCTTCACCATGACTGAAGAAAGAAACAAACTACTTTTCAAGTAAGAAAAAAAAGCCGATTAAGGTTTTTAAGGATCTCACATTTCCTCCAAGAAATAACTTTCCAACTTTCTAAGAAATCCATTTTTATTTTAAATGCTTGATGCTGCAAACAGTCATCTCTGTCTTCTAGTATACTTGATACATCTTAATGGCTAGCAAAGTTGGGGAATGGGATTGTTGCCATAGTGACCAAGAGAAATGTCTGTAGACGAACAATTTCTGTCACTGAGACAGAAGAGTTTTTCCTGTTCATCCATCTCTAGCTTGATTTAATATAGTAAATCCACAAGGATAAGTTGATTAATTTCAATTACAGAAGACATTGCTCTGGTTCTGACTCTGCAGGAATGGTATCCGTAATGTCTCACCAACACTTGACAGTGGCTCAGTCTCAGCAACAGTTTGACAAAAGTAGAACCTCACCACTAGGTGACTGACACCAGTAGAGTCACATCAGTAATCAATAACAGTTCAGTCTCACTCATAGTTTTGTGTGTCTTAGAACTGGAGTTAAGATTGCCACAGAAATGAAATCAATGAGACATATTCATGTGTATAATTGTAAGTGGTTACATTCACATAAACAATTATTTAACATGTACACAGGCCAGTAGTTACTACCTATTTCCATTATCCATTGTTATCTCTGGCATCTTTCACCACTTAATCCGATTATTTCCAAACTTAAAATTTAAAGAGGCGACTTCAGTCTGGTTTGGACAATGACACCATTCGCTGGGAGACACAGGAGAAGAAGATGTGTCGGGGAATGAGGTTAAATTCATCCTGAGCCCTTCTGGCCTTACAATGCGCAACTAGACATGTGTGCTGCTGGCCAAATTCTTCTAAAATGCTATCCCATTAAACCCAGCACAAGGTCGACAAACATCTTATTCACACTAATGGCTTCTGGCTTCTGTGAGTCTGCGGTTTGTATATCTGATATTAGATAATCCATTTCACTGGATGTAATAGAGACCATTCCTTTGCAGAGGAAAATGAGTATTTTCCAACTTTGAAATAGTCTTGCTAAAAGGAAGATTTCTAATTTCTAGTTAAGCTAAAGTGTCAGACTAGCAAACTTGTATGCAATAAAAACATTGAACAAGGCCAAAGCAGATTTAAACATCAAACGACACCATTTTCTTCAAACACATTGACACTGCTTTCTCTTTAGTCTTTTTCAACAATTATATTTTCCTTACACATGTTTACTACAATAAATTTAAACCTGAAGCAATAAATGCTTACTCTTGCATGGGATTTTTGTTTTTGTTGGTCCTGGGACTTGAACTCTGGGCATTGTCCCAAGCAACTTTTGCTCAAGCCTGGCATTCTACCACATGTGCCACAGTGCCATTTCCAGATTTTTCTGAGTAGTTTATTGGAGATAAGAGTCTCATAGGCTTTCCTGCCCCAACTGGCTTCAAACTGCAATCCTCAGATCTCAGGCTCCTGAGAAGCTAGGATTACAGGCATTGAGTCCCAGGGCCTACCTTTGCCTATGTTTCTTTGCTGTGCTGTATACATTAAACAACAGGAAGTACTTGTGTTTCTTACTGTCAGCAGAACTTATGTTGAAAACTTAGAAATAACTTGAGAATACCAACATTAGGATTCGTCACCCTGATGTGGCAAAGGCATGGGAGGTTTAGAAATCTTCACATGTGATAGACAGGCTCTTCTGAAGAGACAATACCCATATTAAAATTAGGGCTTAGACTGTGTAACCTCCAACATCCTAAAAATATCCCAGAGACTTTTATGTTCTTGGCACTAAAGTTTGTAAGATATGACCAGAGGAGGTTGTCGTAATGATATAGGACTAGTTTCATAAGTACATAGATGCCCTCATACTAATTAATATGATCACCTTAACTACCATCTAAAAAAGTATTCATTGTCGGGGAACAAAAAAAAAACAGAGGCTATTCTCAGCCACAGAAAATGACCAAAAATTGTGGATACACATTTCTTTCTGTATAGCTGAACTGCTTGTGATCGTCCAATGAAAAACAAGCTGCAATTACAGTTATAACCTAGTTATAGTTTGAAGCCAGGCTCTGGACCATCTGCCTTTTGGAAGTCCGCTCAAGGCTGGTAAGGCCCATGCCTTTGTTAGATTAACTGAGTCGCCCACATCTGAGGTCATCCTAAATCTCATGATGGAGAAGATCAAACTCAAATACTTAAATACAACTTGTTTAGTTGGCTGTGAACTTTCATAGGCTTTGGGATTATTGTGTTTGGGGGATGAGAAGGTTAGGGGATTAACAATATTTGAAAAACACAGTCACTTTTTCCAAATATACTATCAGAAAGAAAACTCCATTTGGGTTGGCCTAGCATGCGCAAGGCCCCGGGTTTGATTCCCAGTGCTGCAAGAAAAGAAAAAGAAAAAAGCTGGAGAGGGGAGTGAAGGGAACAGAAGAGGGGCAAGGGAAAGGAGAGAGGAAGAGAAGGGGGGAATGGACAAGAGAAGGAGGGGAGAGGACTAGGAAAGGAAGGGAAGGGAGGAGGGGATGGGAAGCCATGGGAGAGGGGAGAAGAAGAAGAGAGAAGAGGGGGAGGATGAAACACAATCCCAATTCATTGATTCCAGCTGTAAGATTGCAGTCCAGACTGATCCAGCTCATTCTGGATTCCTTATTAGGTTTCTGGCTCTGGAGTCCCTCTACCCAGGGGATGAATCTTAAGATTGCTAGCTCTTATAACTCTCCTAATTATAAAAAGTAAATCACAAAGAGCCTCTCCTATCATGAGAAGCCATTCAATAAATAGTCCTCAAAGCATTCCCAGAGGCTAGCTGGGCAAACCCCAGTAAGACCTGAGTTCTAGCAAAAGCCATTAGTGACTACAAACAACACAACTTTGCTTCTTTGCTACCGACCCTTGGCTCTGAGACTCAGCCTGTCATCAAGAGTGTCAACTTCAATGGATGGGCATGTGTCCACAGCAACTGAGTTGAGATCACACTTGTCTCGCTCTGTCCTGCAAACAGATGTCTGGGTGACAAGTCTTAGTCACACATGGCAAACAGAGGTTCCAGCCAAATCAGGTGGGAAGTGCCATATCTTCTTTCTAAGCCTTTTTGGCCAGCCAGTTAATTCCCTAAGATAATACTGCATCAACTGGTTTTCTCCAGAATGTTTACTTTCAACACAAAGCCTGCGTTTCGGTGATGTCTTTTTATTGGACAAACAGAACTGAGTATATTTCTGTAACTCACCAAAAACCCGCTTTGATTCTGTGTGTAGGAATGTGCCCCTTCAAAGAGTTCCTTCCCAAGGAGCCAGGTAAATTTGATGCAATTTGGAGCTCTAGTGGTGGCAAGAAGGAAAACAGCTGACAGAGCCAACAACAAACACCAAAAAACAATCAACAACAACAACAAAACCCAAGGGAATTGCTGTTTATTATTCATTTATCACATTAAGATGGAAAAAAAAGTCTGCAATAATCATCTCAGAGAATATACAGCAAACTCTTAAGGATAATTAGACACCAGGGCTTCACACATTTCAGACCATGTTCACCACGAACACTGAAATTATTTAATAAAATTGAAGATGACTTTTCAATCCGGGCCACTAAGAACTTCATATATCCCCTTGCCTGTATTTTTCATGATGATTAGCTCATTTGTTTTCCCTTCACAGACACTGGTATGCTGCTTAAACTAATATTTGGGCCTTTACTCGCCATCTGTCTATGGGAGACATGTTGATTTTATTAAAGCAAGTTGGGTCTGCATTCTTTCTCTGTTACTGTTACAGGTAGACCTGACAGGCACAGGACCTTTTGTTTGCAAATGCTCTCCTCTAGAGGGAACCTAGTTAAGTAAGTTTCATTTTTTACCTGCTGGACAGTTGCGCTCAGAAGGTGTTTCCCTTGTGATTCTTAGTTTAGCCATGTGTTCATAGGATTTCTGTAGGAAAAGAAGATATATAAAGAGCTAGCAGTAGTATTCCAGTTCTGTGAGTTCTTCAGGGACTCTTCCTCTGTGGCTGTTAATAATGTTTGATAGCCTGCACAAACAGCATTTATGTAAGTGCATGGATGGTAGGCAATGCTAACAGTACTCAAGACATAATTTTGTTTTTAATTTAAAAAAAATTTTTTTAAATAAAAAAAAAATGCTCTACATCACTGGCCATAAAGGAAATGCAAATCAAAACAACATTGAGATTCCATCTCACCCCAGCAAGAATGTCATATATCAAGAAAACTGGCTGGGGATATGGCCTAGTGGCAAGAGAGCTTGCCTCATATACATGAGGCCCTGGGTTCGATTCCCCAACACCACATATACAGAAAACGGCCAGAAGTGGCGCTATGGCTCAAGTGGCAGAGTGCTAGCCTTGAGCAAAAGGAAGCCAGGGACAGTGCTCAGGCCCTGAGTCCAAGGCCCAGGACTGGCCAAAATAAAAAAAAAAAAAAAAAAAAAAAAGAAAACTAATAATAACAATTGTTGGAGGGGATGTGGCCAAAAGGGAACTCTACTTCATTGTTGATGGGAATGTAAACTGGTTCAGCCACTCTGGCAAGCAGTATGGAGATTCCTCATAAGGCTAAATATAGAACTCCCCTATGACCCAGCAGCCCCAGTGTTGGGTATGTATCCAAAAGCCCACAAACAAAATCACAGTAATGCCACCAGCACAACAATGTTCATCACAGCACAATTTGTCATAGCGAGAATCTGGAACCAACCCAGATGCCCCTCCATAGATGAATGGATCAGGAAAATGTGGTACATATACACAATGGAATTTTATGCCTCTATCAGAAAGAATGACATTGTTCCATTTGTAAGGAAATGGAAGGACTTGGAAAAAGTTATACTAAGTGAAGTGAGCCAGACCCAAAGAAACATGGACTCTATGGCCTCCCTTATTGGGAATAATTAGTACAGGTTTAGGCAAGCCATAGCAGAGCATCACAAGGCACAATAGCTATACCCTTATGAACACCTAAGATGATGCTAAGTGAAATGAACTCCATGTTATGGAAACAAGTGATATATCACAGTTGTAACTACTTTCAACGTCCTATGTGTATGTGTAGTTTCTATTATTGATGATGTTCTTGTATCACCTTCCTATGGTTGTACCTACACTATCTCTGTAATCTTATCTGAGTATATTGGAAAAAAAAAAAAAGCAAATTACCATTGACATAGATTGATAGATTTGGGTAACACCTTTCTTCATTATTCAACTATCACCACCCTCTCCCTGCACAGCCAAGGCAAAACCCTGGCACTAACAATGCAGCTCATGGCAATGTGTGTCCTATCAATAACAGCCAATGTTGTAGACATACTTTATCACATTCGGGCTGCAACTACTACATCTCTCCACTGGCAGAAAAACTGCCCTCTCCCTACTGGAATCTAAGTCATCTTTAAAGGAATCCCTTTCAATTCTCCATTCATCAATATCTGAGTACAACCTCTGTTAACTCTCCCCCTCCAAAAAACAAAGGAAAATTTTTTTTTCCAATTTTTAAAACATTTAATATGAAAAGAATTCTGAGTTAAAAGAATTTTTAAATCTATATTTCTCTTTTAAGAGTGCTTATCATTCTCTATTGATAAGGCCTAACCTTATCAAATGAAAAACAGATGTGAGCATTACAATGAATATTCTCCATACGACTGAGAATGCTGACAGCCCAGACTCCACAAAACTAAACAGCCAGGCAAAGCCCCTGATGCCATTGCAGCATGCAATCCTTAAGGAAGACAGAGGGAAGATCCTACACACAGACTTGGAGAGAAACCAAGGAAGGGACTTGAATAAATAGATACCACAGAGGCTCACACATCCCAATTCAACTGTATAACCGGCAAGGTTGGTGGCGGATCCTGCAGACTGACCGCACCTGTGCAAAATTCTATCCATGTGCAACTCCCCCTCGCGCAAGGCCCAGCCTCACACACCTGAGCCAGGAGTAGCTCCACTCAAGTCGCTCTTGTACTTTGGCCTTCAGCTGATCCACCTTCTCGGGCAGCAGGGGAAAGGAGGGCACCCCTTTAGCGGATTCCAGGGCAAGGCTCCTTGCCTGAAGGTCGTTGGTTTTCACCCCAAGGTACAGACAAGAAATCCCGGCCACCCCAGGAGGAGGGTCGCCAGGGTGGTGCACGGGGGCATGGCGCAGGTGCAACTCTGCCTGGAGGGGCTGGGTTCTTTGGATCCAGCCTCTTGCCCTGCTCCCTTCCCTGCAGGCTTCTTCACCAGCATGGTGGGGCGGGGGTCCTCTGGCCACCTTCTACCTCCTGCCAAGACAACAGGCCAGAGGAGAATGGAAGCGTCCTCCAAAGTTCAGTCCCGGTGGCAGCACAAGTAGTTGGCAGAGGGGGCGCCAGGTGGGTCGGAGAGGGACCTGAGTGCAGATCAGCGCTGGGACCTGCAGGCGAGGTCCATCCTCAGTCTGCGCCTGTCCTCCACAAACAAAAATAAATAAATCTCCCCCAGTCCCCAGTCGGGGAAATCACACTCACCCAGACTGCTCTGCTGACAACCCCTGGGAGGGACAGCGGGGCCTCAGCAAGGGGACCGCGGAGAGCAGAGGTGCCGCCGATGGCCCTGCCGAGGAGCCCGTGACCTGTTGTGCCTCCATCTGCCTTAGGGCTGCCTTTGCTGCGTCTTCCCCGCAGGCCGATCGGGTTCCCACCTGGATTCAGTTCAGGCAAAATAAAAAAAATTTTTAAGGCTGCGAGAGCCCTCAATAGCGTAGCCCAAGAAAGGTGACAAGAGGGGGAAGAGGAAGACCAGATCGCCCTAGCAGCCAGGAGAGGGTCTTGAGGCTGTAGCCCTGGAGGCATGAAAGCTGTCCTCAGCCTCCCTCTTGCAAGCCTTAAATACCCTGTGGGCTGCTGGGGATTGAGAGTGCACCTGCGGTCCCAGCACGTGGGCCCTCCCCGACCCCCTCTGGGAGCCCCGCGGCCCGACTCCGCCCACCACCCCGGCTGGAAGCCTCCTCATTAGCATCATACAGTCCCCTTCACCAGACTCACCGCAGGCATGAGCTTCACTGCTCCCCACCGCCCCGCCCCCCACACCCCGTGCACCCCCTCCCAATTTCTCAGCAGGAGTCCTCCTCATTAGCATAATATATTTGCTGCCTTCCCTGTCTCCCTCATTATCATGATGTATTCACCTTGGCTCCCTCCTGTCTACTGGACACAGAGACCTCCAAGGGAGACTAGGAGCTTGAATGGGAACTGGGCAGGAGGCTCCTTATCAGCTCCTTATATGCAGCTATTTGGATCAGCCTCCTGATTAGAGCATGGCTGGGTGGCTCCTGCCCCTCCACAGAGTAACTCTGGTGTCTTCCCAGCCCCCTAGCACTCTCCAGCCAGGGCAAGGGGGGCCAGTTCAGGATCTGCCTCATGCATTCTGAGTTACAGTGGTTCATCCCGGTGAAAAATGGAGGAATGACCTCCAGAAGCACAAAACGCAGCACTCAGCTCGAGCCCGACAGAGGGGTGTAGAGGCACACACATGTCTCAGGATTTAAGGAAAGGACTAAAGAATGAAGTCAATTATTCCTTTTCCCTGACTCTTTCATTCTGTTCCCTCAGGATCAAATTACAGGGTCTCTAATGGGATATTGGAAAGTTAGTAACAAGTAGCATTTTTGCCTCTGATATTTTTGTGGGGGAAGTACTAATTACTCTGAAGAGACATTTATCACCTCCTCAAAAAAAAATAAAATAAATAAAATACTACCTGTTTTTCTCCATCACAGCCACACGTCTGGGCAGTTCCACATCTATTTTTCCTCTTTGTTCTGGTGTGTGTACCAGGGCGTGCAAGGACTCTGTCTCAGAGCTTGGGTGTTGTCCCTTAGCTTTTTCCATTCAAAGCCGGTGCTCTACCGCTTGAGCCACAACTCTACTCCTGGCTTTTTGATGGTTAATTGGAAATGAATCTCATGGACTTTTCTTGCCTGGGCTGACTTTGAACCTTGATTCTCAGATCTCCCCCATTTGAGAAGCTAGTCATGAGCCACAGGTGGCTTTTTTTCCTTATTAAGGAAGATAACCTCCAGCTGTTGCTCAATGAAATCCTGCACTAAACTGATCTCTCTGGCTTGTGAACAAATACTCTCAGGTAGAAAGAAGGTAAAGAAACTTCTACAACCTCATTAGGAGATGATACGGACAACCTGGGAGAAAAACTCACCCAATTTTGCTATATATATGGATAGATAGATAGATATTTCCTTAAATTTGTATTAAATAATAGTTCACCACAAATGACTGCATGGATGTTAGTTCCAGTGATTGAGGCCTTCTACAACATTCAAATTCTGAAGATCCCATGCCAGGTTTTTCCCAGTCAAAAACTGCTACTAAGATCAGAAACACAACCTATGTCTTCACTGGTCCTGTGAAAAATTGTATACAGAATAAAACCGGAAAGTACATGCTTTTCATTTGAATCGCAGAGCACTGTGATACCAAAGGAGGAAATGCAGTCCTTTTAAGACACACCTCATGGCAATAAACTTATTTTCGAAAATAGGGTAGGTGTTAGAATCTACTTCTGTTCAAGTAGTTGCTTAGCCTCAAGTACCAACATTTTGAGGTACCTGCCATTATTTAAGAAAACTATTTTAATCCACCCTCAACCTATTATAAGCAGTGTTTTTCTAGAGACTGGAGGCATGGTTCAAGGAGTAGTACTCTAACTGCATAGGAAATGTTTTTGAGCAATTTGGCTATGTGTCCTAGTTTTGGTTGACTGCTGGGGTAAATTTTTAACCCCTTTCAAACTAGCCAGTCATTAAAGATTAAATTCAGTTCCTCTCACTCGTCCTGTTTTGTATTTTTTTCTTTTTCATTTTGCCAGTCCTGGGGCTTGAAATCAGGGCCTAGGCACTGTCCCTGGCTTCTTTCTGCTCAAGGCTAGCACTCCACCTCTTGAGCCACAGTGCCACTGCCAGCTTCTTCTGTTTATGTGGGGCTGAGCAATGAAAGCCAGGGCTTCATGCATGCAAGGTAAGCACTCTACTGCTAAGCCACATTCCCAGCCCCTGTACTGCTTAGTTTTGAAATAGTGTCTTGTTTCCTTCCCGGATAAACATTGGGACCTCAATTCACCTGCAGGAGGCTTTGCACTGTGGCTGGGATGACCAGGCTTTGAAACTATGCCCAGCTTCTTTCTAGGAGATGGCATCTTGCTGATTTTTCTCCTAGGCCTGAATCTCAAGCCACAATCTTCTTGTTTACAGCGTCCTAGGTACCTAGGATTACAGATATGCACCACCAGGGCTGGATATGATACCTTTTTATTTTTTTTAAATATATCCATAATTCTCCCTTTCCATTTTCCACTTTAACACACAATTCTTTTTTTGTTTGTTTTATTTTTTGCCAGTCCTGGGCCTTGGACTCAGGGCCTGAGTGAGCACTGTCCCTGGCTTCTTTTTGCTCAAGGCTAGCACTCTACCACTTGAGCCACAGCACCATTTCTGGCCATTTTCTATATATGTGGTGTTGGGCAATCGAACCCTGGGCTTTATGTATACTAGGCAAGCCCTCTTTCCATTGGGCCATATGCCCAGATGTTCTTTAACAATTCTTTTGCATGTTTTTTCCCTCACTTCTTGCCCTCTGAATGTTTGTGCTCCTTGGGTCTCTGTCCTATGATATACTTGCACCAATACAATTCCTAAATTGCCAATTTTTGAGGCTGAGCCATAAATCCATTGAGCAAACCCAAATCTCTTAAGCCTCGACAACCAATTCCTATTTGCTGTCTTCACTAGAGAGTCTATTATTTCCAAATTAATCTACATCTTTTAAATTCTTCTTCTTTTTCTTATTTCACTATAGAGCTGCCATCTCTTTAGTGTCTGCAAGCACAAACCAAAACCAAAATTAAAAAACAAACAAACAAACAGTAATGAGGCTTCAATTCTCTTTCACCCTTTCTCCCTGCCTCCCTAATATTTCCTATTGTCCTTAGGATGAAAACTTTATAGCTTGCATGCTGTCACCATCATCTAGTTCCTGCTACTTCAACAGCATCCTGTTTCATCCTTCTCCTCACTCTCCAAACCAGTTTGAAGTATAGAGGCAACAAGAATAATGGGATAGGGCTGAGAATATGTCCTATTGACAAGAGGGCTTGCCTAGTATACATGAAGCCCTGGGTTCAATTCCCCAGCACCACATATATAGAAAAAAAGCCAGAAGGGGTGCTGTGGCTCAAGTGGCAGAGTGCTAGCCTTGAGCAAAAAGAAGCCAGGGATAGTGCTCAGGCCCTGAGTCCAAGGCCCAGGACTGGTGAAAAAAAATAAATAATGGGACAAACAAAGAGAAGAAGAATGGGACAAGGTAAGGTACAGTCAGTACTGCCCTACTAAAACGTTAATAGAGCAACCATTTTCCATCTCTACCAGCAGACAGTATCTGACACAATTCCTTTGGATGATGAAAGTATACTTGGTGGAAATTGGCCATGAGAAGGTACATGAGTAACTGTTGAAAGCTCTCAAAACTATCAGATCTTAGGAGAGAGATTGCGTTGGAATTTGAGACCTTTATCCCGAGGATTAGATTTGCTTTATGTCTTTGGTGGTCACAATACCTCAGCAATTCACCAGTCATTATCTCTATGATTTCAAAACCCAGTAGATTCTCCACAATAAGCACAAAGAATGTACGGATTAATAAAGCGCTGGGAGTTTCAGTGTGTGTTTCTCTGAGGAGTCATCTGAGCATGGCTATTTTTGTTTCTATGTAGAGAAGGTTTTTTTTTTTAATAGCTCTAAAAATATGTTGTTGTCTAGTTGACTCCAATTGGCCTATGACTTACATCAATAATAGTAGAAGGCAAAATGGTTGGTAGCTATGAATGTCTTAATTCCAAGACCTGTTTGTATGTCATCTTATGCAACAAAACAGATATGTAAGCAAAGGTATAATATAAGGATCTTTAGATGGGAATATTTTATTCAGTTATTTGGGAATTTATAGTGTATCCACAAAGGTTCTTTAAAAAGGGAGGCAGGCCAAGAGTTGATGGTTCATGCCTATAATCCTATCTACTCAGGAGGCTGAGATCTGAGGGTCATGGTTCAAAGCCAGTCCAGGCAGGTAAGTTTGTGAGACTCTTATCTCCCATTAAACACCAAAGAAGGGGAAATGGAGCCATGGCTCAACTGGCAGAGTGCTAGCCTTAAGCAAAAAAGCTGAGAGACAGATCCTAGGCCCTGAGTTCAAGCCCCAGGATTGGCACAAAAAAGAGGGAGAGAGGTGGGGTATCAGAAGGAGGAGAGCTGTAACAAGAGGAGCAGAGATCAGCCCGAAAACAGTATTCATCACAAGGGTCACAAAGGCTGAGCTGATCACCATTAAAAGCTAGCCTGGGCAAAATAGTCTGTGAGGCTCCATCTCCAATAAACCAGCAAAAAGCTAAGTTGGAGACATTGCTCAAGTGAAATAGAGCAAGCCAACAGAGAGAGCATGAGCCTTTGAGTTCAAGACCTGGTACCAGCAATAAATTAATACATAAATCCATACATACATTGAGATGCTAAGTTTGTGGTGATCTGTTACAACAGAAAAAAGGAAATTAATAGAAACAAAATCTTAAGAAATCAACATTCACCTACTATGGCAGCAGAAGTGGTACTAGAACCACCAATCCATCTTATAACTAGGCAGGCTGTTAAATACTAAGGTTTGCCTCTTGGATGTATGTACACAACTATTTCATTAACAGGTGCCCTGGGAAGAAATTTGGGGAACATGCCTTCTCTCCTGGCATGAGCAATTAGGGTGCTCTTTACAGGAGCACAGCAAACTGAATATAATATGTTCCAGCTCCTGGATGCCTGCGTGTGTGCAAGGCCCTCACCAGATCCAATCAACAGATTCTTGACTTCTGCTGTACAGAATAGTCCACAAAAATGCACTTTGATTGTTATAAAACATTCAATATTCTATTTTAGGTACCAAAAAAGACTAAGACAAGAAGAGATGGAAAATTACCTTTGAGGGTAATTGGAGTACATATGAAATAACATATTGTTTATTTAAAATGCAACTTATATTGTTTCCAGATTACTTATATACTATAATATTGACTGTACTATTTCAAAGTGTAACACATTACTTTTACATATAATTTATATATTACTTTTACTAGTAGCATATTAATGTATTACGTTGTATTATAGGCTTTTATTATTACAAAGTGTAGGACAATCATTTAATATAATAAATATGCTGGGAGGAAAGAATGCAGAAACATATAAAGTACTTAAAAAACAGTGGAGGCAAAACATGGGGGAAGAAAGAAACTTTAAATGAAGACATGGAACTCTAGCATAGTAATTCAACTGTCATGCACAGTAATCCAAAAATGTCAGTAAATACTATCAAAATAAGTTTTCTGAATACACCATATTTCTAAATAAGCTGAAATAAACATTAGAAAACAACTTTCAACCTACAAGAAATAAGGTCAAGGCCACACTGCTCAGTCATGGTAGCTTAACTTTGTGGTTCTCCTGATGTTGCTTGGAAAACTCTCAGATTGGATTTTTTTTCATCAGATATGCTTTTATTTATTTATTTATTTATTATTTATTTATTTATATATATTTTCTAATTGTCAAAGTGATGCACAGATAGGTTACAGTTTCACATGTTAGGCATTGGATACATTTCTTGTACTGTTTGTTACCTCCTCCCTCATTCCCCCCTTCCTTCTCCCCCTTTCATTCTCCCCCCATGAATTGTTCAATTGGTTTACACCAAACAGTTTTGCAAGTATGCTTTTGTAGTCATTTGTCTTTTTATCCTGTGTCTCTCAATTTTGGTATTCCCTTTCAGTTTCCTAATTCTAATACCAGTATATACAGTTTCCAATGTACTCAGATAAGATACAGTGATAGTGCAGGTACAACCACGGGAAGGGGATACAAGAGGATCATCAACAATAGAAGCTATGGTTTCACATGGCATGTTGAAAGTAATTACAACAGTGATATATCACTCATTTCCATAACACGGAGTTCATTTCACTTAGCTTATAGCTACGTTCTTCTTAATGGCTGCAGTGTACTCCACTGAAGTTCTTAACTTGGTATTAAGCAGTAAAGAGTTGAAGGAATTACAGTATTTATATTAGATATACTCAAGACAAGTGAGATAAAATGAGGCAGAAAATATTAAATATTCTCTGGCCTACTTGTAATAGAATGCATGAGAGTCAAAGAATACCTCATCCCTGAATGCAGGGAATTAATGAACCTCAATGTTTTGACCCCTCTATTCAATTCCCGTGGTGACCATGAGAAGTAGAGACCTATTTAAGTATAGATGAGTAACCAGAGTATATTTTTTAAAAATCCACCTCCCAGTAATGAGAGGGAAAGAATATCACAGAGATACCCAACAGGGAAATCCCTGCTGCAGTGAATAGTGCATCTGCTTCTACTGGAATGTACTTAGAGTTATGAGGCTGTCTCAGCCATCTCTCTTGCAGTTTCATGACTAGCCTCATCACAACCAGTCAGGAACACCATGTACAGGGAAATGCCTGGGAAACAAAGAGCCATATTCAGAGGCTCATAGGATGTTACCCTTATCACTTCCCTTCTGTGATTCACAAAATAGACCCCAACAGTAATCAAACTCACCTAACAGTAATGCGTATATAATGCAGAGCCTACTTGCATTGATACACTATAGGCTTCAAGTCATCTAGAATCTATCTATAAAAACAACCTAACATGGCAAAGTGTTCATTGCACAAAGACTTTATGCACTGGTATATAATAATGTTCCTAATCATATGGGAGACCAGAAATGTCATCAACATGCGACTTGAAATTGAGCAAAGCACATCTGGCTCCCAACAGGGACAGCTTGCCGGCTAGACTGCACAGGAGGGGCTGGCAAATTCAGCCACCCAGGTGCATATAACAGTAGAGGCAGCAAGCTGGGGAAAGCCCACAAAAACCTATGCCATCACCCAAAGTAGTTCCCGTGAAGCTCAGACCCACACAAGAGTGCAGAAGGAAAGAACATGGACCCATATCTTGATAAGACATAAAGGTTTCCAGCTGATATAATATCTCTCATAAGGTATGTCTTAGAAGCAAGTGTGGATCATCAGCACACACACGCAAGAGCCAAGAATCAAATGTAGCAGTAAACAGTCTTTCTATCTCCCTAGGCCCTTCTGTTAACTCCAACTTTTCCTAGGTGTCATGGGCTATGCACCAGTGATGACAGAAAACACAAGTAGCTTCAAACCTCCCTGCCCACACTCTGAAACACTTCTGTGAAAGGTAATGAACATTTTTGTTGGTCCTATTCACTGAGCGTCCACAGTAGACAGACACTCATACTTCCCTCTAGATCCCCCAGCTCAAGCTAGCCCTTCTCAGGTATCTGAGGGATACTGACTCCCAAGTCTGCACACATGCCCTACCAAGCATATTACATGTAATCAGTTCACAGGACAGGAGGAACAAAAGCATAAATCTGAAACTGCAAGTGAAGGAAGAATTCCAAGTCATGTGAGAACAGCCTCCAAACCATTCTTCCATAGCAGATGGGTACCCCCATCTGAATAGAAAGGCTGACCTTCTGTGAGGAATTCATGACATCCCTTGGTTGCTGTTTTTCCTGCATTGTGGAGATGATGCTCAGAAATCTCTTGACCTTTCTGCAATAGATAGCAATGCTGTATATCCACTCAGCAAATAATGCATACAATGCCTATGTGATCAGATTCTTTATGTAGAATCAACTTCCAGAGGAACTAGCAGTAGAAAGAGAGGAGTGAGCAGAAGTAAACTCATGCAGAACATATCTGCATTACTGGATGGTCAATTTCAAAGTTCAAGGTCTACGAAGCACCTGAAAATGTTACACTGACCCAGCAGATGGTGCTGACAGCACCTGTACCACTTTACGTGGCATCAGTGTAACTCACAATGAGGACTGGTGGCAGAACTGTGTAGAAAAATTGAGAGAACCAGTAGACACCTTAGTGTTTTAGAACATATCTATATATACCTAATAATGTGACCTCTCCCAAGGAAAATTTCCATGCTGAAAGGACCCCACTGCTTTTCTGTATTGACTCTTGACACAGCACTCTGGATTACCCCTCAGGATGCAGTTCAACCCCTGTGATGGCTGCTAAGCTAAGAACCTCAGAAGTGATTGGAGGCTGTATGTTTAGAGCTGATCAACATCTCTCTGCATCATGGAAGATTAATGATAACCCTGGAGAAGGAAACCTCCCCACACTCAGAGAATACATGTTTATCAATACATAGCCTGAAGAGTTTATCTCCTGTGGCTTTGTTCATTTTAAACATGAAAAATATTCTTCAACATGTACAGAAGACTTGAATGCTATAAAAATCAGCTTTCTAACCCCAAGAATAACACTGCTCCTGACCTTCTCACATCAAGCAATGGAGCCCACCAGGTGACCTTTGCCAATGGAGCACTCAAATTTCTATACAAGTGTCCAGATAGGGGCCTGGCCTCCTCAGAGCCAACATTGTTCCTGATCAAAATGAGTCCAGAGATGTCAGCCTGGGGGCTGCCTCTCTGGGTCCACCAAGGCATCACCTGTGGAAATTCCAAAGCAATTGAAAGCAACCTACCTGCATTCAGACTGAAATGGCCACTTGAGGGACTCACATCCACATGCTCTGAGTGCCAGAAAAACTGAAACAACTGTCTATACAGCAATGATACCAAGGTGCCATGACCTTCATCCAAGACAAAAGTCAAACATCTCTAGATGAAACACATCTCCCAAAATATATCTTGGGCAGAAAATTTTCATAGAAAGAAGAATGCAGTCTCCAGACTTTATAAGATCTGGGGAGAACTAAACATATGGAAGAGAAAAGAAGAAGCGAAGCTCTTTGTTATGTCCTTCACCTCACCTTGGTAAGTGTCTAAGATGCTGCTCTTTGCCATCAACTTTCTTAAGCAACTACCAGAGGAAATACCTAGTCCTCCTGGGAGGAGCAGCAACTATGCCAAGCATGCTGTGTTCAGTATGATATTGGTGATGATATTGGAGAAACCAGACGTGGAGGGCCCGAAAATGGAGGACCCTGGCGCAGAACTGGAGGACCCTGAAGCAGAAGTGGAGGGCCGGACTTCCTGCCTGTCACCGGAAACGAGGCCCAGGAGGCCCGGGAGGTCCCGAGAGGGGACACAGCAGCCGCTGTGCATTCTCCAGGCACAGCCGCAGTGAGGCAGAAAGAACTTCCTGCCTAATTTGCCGGGAGGCGGGACTTCCTGTCACGTACGGGAAGTGCCCGTGAATGGCGACATAGCACTTGCTGGGCTCTCCAGGGGCCTCGCCTTCAGTGAGGCGGGACTTCCTTCCATGCTCGATGGGAGGCGGGACTTCCAGTTTGGCACCTCAAGTGGGTCAAAAGGGCCATGCAGTGCTTCCCGGTCCCTCCCGGGGGGGGGGGGGCACCCCCCTCGCCGCGGGGCGGGACTTCCAACAGGGGTGGGACTTCTGGCCAGGCACCGGAAGTATGCGTCAGAGGCCTGGTTGCAGTGTTCGCTCTTTGTTCCCTGTGGGGTTTAGAAGCTGTGATGGGGGACTTCCGGTCGGTGAGGCTGGTGCTGCTTCCTGTGCTGGATGGGCTGCTGCATGGGCGGCGTGTGCTGCTGGCGAGGGCTTGCCATGGCGCCAGGAGATCATGGGCGGCGCGGTAAATTGAGGTACACGGGGGCGGGGGGATGGGGCAGTGGGGGAACTGAGTCACGGGAGGGGGAAACTGAGTCACGGGGGGGAAACTAAGTTACGCGGGGGGAAAAACTGAGTCACGGGGTGGAAAGTGAGTCACAGGGGGGAAACTGAGTTGCGAGGGCTGAGTCACGAGGGGGTCGATTGGGTAAACCGAGGCACGCAGTTCCTCAGAACAGGGCCACTTCCGGCAACGGGGACCACTTCCGGTTGTCCATGGCCACTTCTGGGCGCCCTGTGGGGGGCAAGTTATGCATCCATCCACCCCCCACCCCGTCCTCCCCATGCCCTCCCTCTCCTGACCCCTCCCGTGGCCCTTAACATGTCCCCAAACATGACCCCTCCCATGACCCCTCCCGTGACCCCTCCCATGACCCCCTCCCTCACTTCCCACAGGATCTCCAGGCTCTGGACCTGGTCATTGGCGCCAACACCGTTGTGGTGCGGGAGAGACGACCCCCCCGCCACTGTCTGTTCTTCCTTCCTGTCCGTCTGTCTGAGGGCTTAGGCCCCCCAGCTCTGCCCATCCACGCATGGGGTACTGGTGCTTAGTACCCCCAGCTCTGCCCATCCACCCGTGGGGTACTGGTGCTTTGTAAACCAAGCCTCATCCACCATAGGGTACTGGTGCTTGGTTCCCACAGCGCCATTCACCCGTGGGGTACTGGTGCTTGGTACTCCCCCAGCTCCATCCACCCATGGGGTACTGGTGTTTGGTTCCCCAGCTCCATCCACCATAGGTTACTGGTGCTTGGTACCCCCCAGCTCCGTCCACCCATGGGGTACTGGTGCTTGATACCCCCAGCTTCATCCACCATAGGGAACTGGTGCTTGGTACCCCCAGCTCCCTCCATCCACCATGTGGTACTGGTGCTCGGTACTCCCCAGCTCCATCCACCTGTGGGGTACTGGGGTTTGGTTCCCCCAGCTCCATCCATCATAGGGTACTGGTGCTTGGTACCCCCCAGATCTCCCCATCCACCGTGGGGGTACTGGTGCTTGATTCCCCCAGCTCCATCCACCCATGGGGTACTGGTGCTAGGTATCCTCCAGCTCCATCCACACGTGAGGTACTGGTGCTTGGTTCCTGTCGGGAGCCGAGCTAGCAGCTAACCTCATCCTGACCTCTGGCTGTGCTATAATTACAAGGAATGTGGTAAGATTTGGCTTAACTGACAGCCAGCACTTACCGAGATGTTTTACTGTGTCCATAGGCGCCTGGTTGATGTTTACCATTCAGCCATGTGTTGTTTTATTGCCTCCTGTTATTTACCGACCTGAAAGCTTTCTTATTTTCTTAAACTTTGGTAACCCTATGCCATTCCCTGGTTCCCGAACTGCATAAAAGCTGGGTTTTAAGAATAAACGGGGCTGCAGTCTTGAGTTACAATCTCGAGATGCAGACCTCCCATACCCCATCTTTGCCTCTTGTCTTTTTTCTCTTGTCTTGTATTTTCCTTTTCTTTAATCCTCGCCCCCCTCATTCAGGATTCCTTTTCGCTGCCGGCTGGCTTGGCAGGGGTTCCCTCCAGCTCCATCCACCATAAGGTACTGGTGCTTGGTTCCCCCAGCTTCATCCACCATAGGTTACTGGTGCTTGGTACCCCCCAGCTCCATCCACCCATGGGGTACTGGTGCTTGATACCCCCAGCTTCATCCACCATAGGGAACTGGTGCTTGGTACCCCCAGCTCCCTCTATCCACCATGTGGTACTGGTGCTCGGTACTCCCCAGCTCCATCCACCCGTGGGGGTACTGGTGCTTGCTACCCCCAGCTCTGTCACCCCCCACACAGGCGGTGGACAACCTGGTCCTGGGGAAGACGGCGGAGAAGGACAACGCCTGCTGCATGCTCTCCAGGTGAGGACCTCGTGATCCCTGACTCCATGACCCCCATGACCCTGTGACCCCCCGACCCTGTCGCCCACCCCATTAACCCCCCAATTTCCCCCCCAAAGGCATCTGGGGATGGGAAGGGGGGAATTCAGGGGCCTGTGACCCCTCCCTGACCCGGGGAAGGAGGGGTCAGGGGTCGTGACCCCGGCCGGGGTCAGAGGTCACACGGTGGGAACCTCTTGTCTGCAGGCTGAGCGGCCGGACATACAGCGTGTTACGGGCATGGCGCTGGTGTGGTGCTGGAGCACAGGTGGGTTCACCCTGGAGGGGGGGGTCGGGGTCGGGGGTCAGGGGTCAGGGGTCACGCCTGGTCTCAAGCCCACAGACAGCCAGCCGCAGATGCAGGAGCTGCGGATCCATAAGGAGACGTGGGTGATGTTCTCAGCGCATGGAGGAGCTGGTGGCCCAGTAGGTTGAGAGCGGGGAGCCCATGTAAAGGGGATCGGGGCTCACGGGGGGGGTCAGGGTCATGGGGGTCACTGGTGGTCAGGAGGGGGCCTAGGCCGAATCCTGGGGCCTGGATTCAATCAGGAGCCTGGGCGTTTGGGTCTGGACGTGGGACTGGGTGCTGCTCTGAGTCCTCATCCAGGGTGCTGTGCTTAGTCCTGGACCTGGATTCAATCAGGAGCCTGGGTGTTTGGCCTAGATCTGGACCCGGGTGCTGGGCTTAGTCCTGGGCCTGGATTCCATCAGGAGCCTGGGTGCTGCGCTAAGTGCTGAGACTGGATGAGATCTGGATCCTGGGTGCTGGTCTTAGTACTGCAGCTTGGGTGCTGTGCTTAGTCCTGGGCATGGATTTGATCAGGCTCCCGGGTGCTGCGCTTAGTCCTGGGCCTGGATTCGATCAGGATCCTGGGTGCTGCGCTTAGTCCTGGGCCTGGGTGCTGCACTGAGTCCTGGGCCTGGATTCAATAAGGATCCCGGGTGCTGTGCTCATTCCTGCTCCCAGGTGCTGTGCTCAGTCCTGCTTCTAGGTGCTGTGCTTAGTCCTCAGCTTGGATTAGCTTAGGATTCTGGGTGCTGCGCTTAGTGCTGCAGCCGGGAGTAGAACAGGATCACAGGTGCTTTGCTTAGACCTGGGCCTGGGTGCTGTGCTCAGTCCTCAGCCTGGATGAGATCAGGATCCTGGGTGCTGTGCTCAGTCCTCACCCTGGATTAGATCAGGTTCCCGGGTGCTGCACTCAGTCCTCAGTCTGGATTAGATCAGGAGCACGGGTGTTGGGCTTAGTCCTGGGCCTGGATTTGATCAGGAGACTGGATAGGATCAGGATCCCGGTGCTGTGCTTAGACGTGGGCCCAGGTGCTGGGCTTAGTCCTGGGCCTGTATGAGAACAGGAGCCTGAGTGCTGGGCTTAGTCCTGGACCTGGATTCGATCAGGAGCCTGGGTTCTGGGCTTAGTCCTGGGCACTGAGACCTGGTCCCGGGTGCTGCGCTCAGTCCTCGTCCCGGGTGCTGTGCTTATTCCTATGCTGGGTGCTGTGCTCAGTCCTGGTCCCAGGTGCTGTGCTTAGTCCTCCTCCTGGATTTGATCAGGATCCCGGGTGCTGCGCTCAGTCCTGGTCCCGGGTGCTGCACTCAGTCCTACTCCTGGATTCAATCAGGATCCCGGGTGCTGTGCTGAGTCCTGCTCTGGGACGCTGTGCTCAGTCCTGGTCCTTGGGGCTGTGCTCAGTGCTCAGTCTGGATTCAATCAGGATACCAGGTGCTGTGCTCAGTCCTGCTCCCGGGTGCTGCGCTCAGTCCTCAACCTGGATGAGATCAGGATTCCAGGTGCTGTGCTTAGTCCCACGCTGGGTGCTGCACTCATTCCTGGGCCTGGATTAAATCAGGATCCTGGGTGCTGTGCTTAGTCCTGGGCTGGGTGCAGCACTTAGTCCTTGGGTGTGGATTATTAGACCAGGATCCCAGGTGCTGCATTCAGTCATGGGCCTGGGTTAGATCAGGAGCCTGGGTGTTGGGCCTGGATATGGGCCCGGGTGCTGGGCTTAGTCCTGGGCCTGGATTATATCAGGAGCCTGTGCGTTTGGGTCTGGCTGTGGGACCTGGTGCTGCGCTTAGTCCTCATCCAGGGTGCTGTGCTTAGTCCTGGGGCTGGATGAGATCAGGGGCCTTGATGAGAACAGGGGCCTGGGCATTGGGTCTGGATGTCGGCCTGGGAACTGTGCTTAGTCCTGGGTCTTGGTGCTGCACTTAGTCCTGGGACTAGATTCGAACAGGAGCCTGTGTTCTGCGCTAAGTACTGAGCTTGGATGAGATCAGGATCCTGGGTGCTGGACTTAGTCCTGCTTCTGGTTGCTGCGCTGAGTCCTCAGCCTGGATTAGCTTAGGATCCTGGGTGCTGCGCTTAGTGCTGCTGCGTAAAGTAGATCACGATCACGGGTGCTGTGCTTAGTCCTAGGACTGGGTGAGGTGCTCAGTCCTCTGCCTGGATGAGATCAGGATCACGGGTTCTGCACTCAGTCCTCAGTCTGGGTTAGATCAAGAACACTGGTGTTAGGCTTAGTCCTGGAACTGGATTTGATCAGGAGCCTGGATGTGATCAGGATCCCAGGTGCTGTGCTTAGACGTGGGCCTGGGTGCTGGGCTTAGTCCTGGGCCTGGATAAGATCAGGATCTGAGGTGCTGTCCTTAGTCCTGGGCCTGGGTGCTGGGCTCAGTCCTCGGCCTTGGTGCTGTGTGCAGTCCTCATCCTGGGTGCTGCACTTAGTACTGCCCCCAGGTGCTGTGCTTAGTCCTCAGCACAGGCGTTGGGCTCAGTCCTCGGTCTGGATGAGATCAGGATCCCGGGTGCTGCACTTAGTCCTCGTCCCAGGTGCTGCGCTCAGTCCTGCTCCTGGGTGCTGCGCTCGGTCCTCAGTCTGGATTAGATCAGAAGAACAGGTGCTACAGTCAGTCCTTGAGCCCGAATTATTAGATCAGGATCCCGGGTGCTGCACTCAGTCCTTGGGCCTGAATTATTATCTCAGGATCCTGGGTGGTGTGCTTTGTCCTGGGCCTGGATTCCATCAGGATCGGATGACAGGTGCTGGGCTTAGTCCTGGACCTGGATTCGATCAGGATCCTGGGTTCTAGGCTTAGTCCAGCCCTAGATGAGATCTGGATCCCAGGTGCTGTGCTTAGTCCTGGGCCTGGGTGCTGGGCTCAGTCCTCGACCGTGGTGCTGTGCGCACTCCTCGTCCCGGGTGTTGCTCTCAGTCCTGCTCCTAGGTGTTGTGCATTGTCCTCAGCTCAGGTGCTGTGCTAAGTCCTCGGCCTGGATGAGATTAGATCCCGTGTGCTGCCCTCTGTCCTCCCTCCCAGGTGCTGCGCTCAGTCCACAGTCTGGATTAGATCAGGATCCCGGGTGCTGCACTCAGTCCTGGGCCTGGGTGCTGCGCTTAGTCCTTGAGCCCGAATTATTAGATCAGGATCCCAGGTGCTGCACTCAGTCCTTGGGCCTGAATTATTAGCTCAGGATCCTAGGTGCTGTGTTTTGTCCTGGGCCTGGATTCCATCAGAATCAGATCCCAGGTGCGGGCCTCAGTCCTGGGCCTGGGTGCTGCGCTTAGTCCTCAGTCTGAATTAGATCATTCTCCCAGGTGCTGGTCTTAGTCCCATGCTGCGTACTGCGCTCAGTCCTGGTCCCGGGTGCTGTGCTCAGTCCTAATCCTGGATTAGATCAGGATCCTGGGTGCTGCACTTAGTCATGGGCCCGGGTGCTACGCTCAGCCTTGGGCCTGGATTTGATCAGGATCCCGGGCGCTGCGCTGAGTCCTGGGTCTGGATGAGATCAGGCTCCCAGGTGCTATGCTCAGTACTGTTCCCGGGTGCTGTGCTTAGTCCTTAGTCTGGATTAGATCAGGATCCCAGGTGCTACGATTAGTCCTGTGCTGGGTGCTGCGCTCAGTTCGTGGCCCGGGTGATGTGCTCAGTCCTCAGCCCATGTGCTGCGCTCAGTCCTTGGCCTGGATGAGATCACGTTTCTGGGTACTGGGTAGAGTCCTGGTCCTGTGTGCTGCACTTAGTCCTCAGTCTGGATGAGATGAGGATCCCGGGTGCTGCACTGAGTCCTGGTCCTGGGTGCTGCGCTCAGTCCTCAGCCTGGGTGCTGCACTCAGTACTCATCCCGGGTGCTGTGCTTATTCCTATGCTGTGTGTTGCGCTCAGTCCTGCTCCCATGTTCTGTGCTCAGTCCTCCTCCTGGATTTGATCAGGATCCCGGATGCTGCGCTCAGTTCTGGTCCCGGGTGCTGAACTCAGAACTCCAACTGGATTCGATTAGGATCCCGGGTGCTGCACTGAGTCCTGCTCCGGGACGCAGTGCTCAGTCCTGGTCCCGGGTGCTGTGCTCAGTCCTCAGTCTGGATTCAATCAGGATCCCAGGTGCTGTGCTCAGTCCTGCTCCCGGGTGCTGCGCTCAGTCCTCAACCTGGATGAGATCAGGATTCCAGGTGCTGTGCTTAGTCCCACGCTGGGTGCTGCACTCATTCCTGGGCCTGGATTAAATCAGGATCCTGGGTGCTGTGCTTAGTCCTGGGCTGGGTGCTGCACTTAGTCCTTGGGCGTGGATTATTAGATCAGGATCTCGGGTGCTGCACTCAGTCATAGGCCTGGGTTAGATCAGGAGCCTGGGTGTTGGGCCTGGAACTGGGCCTGGGTGCTGGGCTTAGTCCTGGGCCTGGATTATATCAGGAGCCTGTGCGTTTGGGTCTGGCTGTGGGACCTGGTGCTGCGTTTAGTCCTCCTCCTGGGTGCTGTGCTTAGTTCTGGGGCTGGATGAGATCGGGGGCCTGGATGAGATCAGGGGCCTGGGCATTGGGTCTTGATGTCGGCCTGGGTGCTGTGCTAAGTGCTGAGCCTAGATGAGATCAGGATCCTGGGTGCTGGTCTTAGTCCTGCGGCCTGAGTGATGTGCTTAGTCCTAGGCCTGGATGAGATCAGGATCCCACGTGCTGTGCCTAGTCCTGGGACTGGGTGCTGGGCTCATTCCTTGGCCTTGGTGCTGCGCGCAGTCCTCATCCCAGGTGCTGTGCTCAGTCCTGCTCCCAGGTGCTTGCTTAGTCCTCAGTAAAGGTGCTGCGCTCAGTCCTTGGCCTGGATTAGAAAAGGATCCCGCGTGCTGCGCTTAGTCCTGCTTCTGGGTGTTGTGCTTTGTCCTCAGCCTGGATTATCTTAGGATCCTGGGTGCTGCGCTTAGTGCTGCAGCTTAAAGTAGATCAGGATCATGGGTGCTGTGCTTAGTCCTGGGACTGGATGCTGTGCTCAGTCCTCAGCCTGGATGAGATCAGGATCCCAGGTGCTGCACTCAGTCCTCAGTCTGGATTAGATCAGGGGCATGGGTGTTGGGCTTAGTCCAGGGCCTGGATTTGATCAGGAGACTGGATAGGATCAGGATCCCTGGTGCTGTGCTTAGACATGGGCCTGGCTGCTGGGCTTAGTCCTGGGCCTGGATGAGTTCAGGAGCCTGGGTGCTGGGCTTAGTCCTTGAACTGGATTTGATCAGGATCCTGTGTTCTGGGCTTAGTCCTGGGCCTAGATGAGATCTGGATCCCAGGTGCTGTGCTTAGTCCAGGGCCTGGGTGCTGGGCTCAGTTCTCGGCCATGGTGCTGCGTGCAGGCCGCATCCCAGGTGTTGCGCTCAGTCCTGCTCCCAGGTGTTGCCCATAGTCCTCAGCTCAGGTTCTGTGCTAAGTCCTTGGCCTGGATGAGATTAGATCCTGTGTGCTGCCCTCAGTCCTCCCTCCCAGGTGCTGCGCTCAGTCCACAGTCTGGATTAGATCAGGATCCTGGGTGCTGCACTTAGTCCTGGGCCTGGGTGCTGCACTAAGTCCTTGATCCCGAATTATTAGATCAGGATCCCAGGTGCTGCACTCAGTCCTTGGGCCTGAATTATTAGCTCAGGATCCTAGATGCTGTGCTTTGTCCTGGGCCTGGATTCCATCAGAATCAGATCCCAGGTGCTGGCCTCAGTCCTGGGCCTGGGTGCTGCTCTTAGTCCTTAGTCTGGATTAGATCAGGATCCCAGGAGCTGGGCTTAGTCCCATGCTGGGTGCTGTGCTCAGTCCTAATCCTGGATTAGATCTGGATCCCGGGTGCTGCACTTAGTCCTGGGCCTGGGTGCTGCGCTTAGTCTCAGGCTTGTATTTGATCAGGATCCCAGTGCTGTGCTGAGTCCTGGGTCTGGATGACATCACGCTCCCAGATGCTATGCTCAGTCCTGCTCCCGGGTGCTGCGCACAGTCCTTAGTCTGCATTAGATCAGGATCCCAGGTGCAACGCCTAGTCCTGTGCTGGGTGCTGGGCTCAGTCCCTGGCCCGTGTGCTGTGCTCAGTCCTCAGCCCAGGTGCTGCGCTCAGTCCTTGGCCTGGATGAGATCAGGTTTCTGGGTACTGGGCTCAGTCCTGGTCCTGCGGGCTGCACTTAGTCCTCAGTCTGGATGAGATCAGGATCCCGGGTGCTGCTCTGAGTCCTGGTCCCTGGTGCTGCGCTCAGTCCTCGGCCTGGTTGCTGCAATCAGTCCTCATCCTGGGTGCTATGCTCAGTCCTGCTCCCAGGTGCTGTGCTCAGTCCTACTCCTGGATTCGATCAGGATCCTTGGTGCTGCGCTGAGTCCTGCTCCGTGATGCTGTGCTCAGTCCTGGTCCTGGGTGCTGTGCTCAGTCCTTAGTCTGGATTCAATCAGGATCCCAGGTGCTGTGCTTAGTCCTGCTCCCGGGTGCTGTGCTCAGTCCTCAGCTTGGTTGAAATCAGGATTCCAGGTGCTGTGCTTAGTCCTGCGCTGGGTGCTGCACTCAGTTCTGGGCCTGGGTTAGATCAAGATCCTGGGTGCTGCATTTAGTCGTTGGGCGTCGATTATTAGATCAGGATCCCGGGCGCTGCACTGAGTCATGGGCCTGGGTTAGATCAGGATCCTGGGTGCTGTGCTTAGTCCCAGGCCTGGATGAGATCAGGATCTCGGGTGCTGCGCTTAGTCCTGGGCCTGGATGAGATCAGAATCCCAGGTGCTGTGCTCAGTCCTGCACTGGGTGCTGCGCTCAGTCCTCAGCCCAGGTGCTGCGCTCAGTCCTGCTCCCGGGTGCACTTAGGTAGCAGTAGACTTCTTCAGGTAAGAAGTTCCATAGAAACTACTAAGTGCCCCACAGCAATAACCCAGGACTGCCAGTAGCCATACCCCAGAGAGGAAGAAAGTGAAAGGAAAATGCTCAACAAGCCCAATTTATCTCTAGTTTAACAAAGTCTGGGGAAAAATGACTTCAGATATCCAGCCACATCCTCTGGCTTCTTGCCGCTACTTTTCTGAGTATAAAAAGCAGGCAAAAAAAAAAGTCTGGTACAAACCAGAGGAACAGAGGTGTTCATCACACATAGGTTGATTTTCAGCTTTGACGGATTTAGGGGTGATTCTGTTTCAGTGATGTCAGCAGTCTCCCAAACCACCCCTGTTATGTCCTAGATCACATGAAGAACTAGATACTGTGTTGCTCCATACCGGTTTTGTGAAATACTACTCTGCTTTCCAGCTTGACCTGTGCCATTCCCAAGGTATGCAGCGGCCTACCATTTCTAATTAGGGAATGGAAATAGAACCTGCTCACGAGGTAAAGATGAGATGAAGGAATAATGCAGGACAGCAAGCACACTAAACCCAGACCTTAAGAGGGCCTAAACCCATTTGTCTCTGCAGAAATTGCTGGATCAGAGATGGACCTCCTGGGTTCAATCTCATCCCTAATGCCCAAGTCAAGGGCAGTGCATCTATTTTAGGACAGCCCACCCCACTTACTTGCTCAAATAGAGCAAGCAGTATATGACTTCCAAGTCAACTTCTCCAGATTCACCATCTCGTCCTTCAACAAGGACAAGTCTGTAGACACTTAGGATAGCATGACCAAAATTCTGTAGCCCATTTATACGCATTTTCTGTAGAAACACAAATCTGATGGAGCCTGTGCTTTCTGGTCATCTGCCCACATTCATTCACTCTCATGCAAGGTGGATCCTTTTCATCAATATACTGAACATCCCTGGTGTTCTCGACCACTGCAGTATTAAAAAATATCCACCTTCAGTTTCCAAGGAAATTTTGATTCTTGAGCAATTTTTGCTCCAGAAGCAAGATGGGTTTTCATCGAGACAATACCTTCAGGTTTACCCTTTCCATCACTTACAGATTATGTCTGTCCTCTGGTAGGAAAACACAACTGAAGCTTAGATTCTGAATCCACAAGTGCACAGCTTTTGGCAGAGCTGGTCTGCAATATTACTGGAAAGAATACAAAGAGGACAGAAGCATTTAACCAAGAGGCCTCAGGTCAGGATTATCCAGCATAGAGTCTGAATTCAGACATGCCCATGAAATTGTCCAGAACTTAGCTTTAGTGACAATAAGCATAAGGTTTATTTAATTGTACAGGACAAATTCAAGGACACAAAAGTATACCTGTAGGTTATCCCCATGATGGTGTCCTGAAAATACTATGGTACAGCATTTCAATAGCAGTCACCAGGGATACCTATCCCATCAGCTATGACAGCCAACTCCTTCTAGCCAGGGCACAGAATGTTGACATAGCTTTCCTGAGCATCAGCTTCAAAATGAAGCAAATATTCAAGTATGTCAGTCTCCCAAACTAACAAGACATTCTCGATCAAGATAGTGCTTTCCCAAAACGTTTTTAGATAAGACTGGAGAGGCTTGAGTAATTCTAAAACAAGATGGTAAGCAGACAAACATTTCCCCATTTAATGACTAAAATCCGCTGAAGTGAAGTTGCCAAAAAAGAGCCAGTTCGTTATGAGCCAAGATGAATTCCTGGGATTCAGCTGTTTGAGTGGTTTGGGTTTTTCATGCCATTTCCTAGGCTATAGTCACAGGTGGGGTGAGAGTCTCATAACTAGAGAACCCAAGTTTTCACACTGGCAAAGCTGGTTAAGGGTATGAATAAACAGAATGGAAGTCCCAATTCATTGCAAAGCACCTCCACCTTCCACTGCTGCTTCTCTCAGTTCACTTCCTTGTTCCTCTTCCTGCCAATTCTGCCCAGCAGTGCAGAAAGAGGTGACATCCAGGAAGTCCCATCCTTCCAGCTTGTTGCCTGACCTTTTCCTGGGTAGGATTCTGTAGCCTTGGAATTTAGTGAAGAGTCCAGTACAGGGAAATATTGTGCCAAGCTAGACATGCTTTGGTGCCTATGTGGTCAACAAGGATGGATCTTTGAGGAGAGACAAGCAAGAAGAGCAGCAGCACACACCCAGTTGAGTGATACCAATGGAGAAGGACAAGTTCTCTGTCAAGGTGGCTGGGAAGGAATTTTCTCCAAGGAACTCGAGGGAGATGTGTTCGAGGTGCATGGCAAGCACCCTCAGAGTGTATCCTTTAGCATTGCTTCCTCCCTTCCCTTAATTTACCTTTGCTTTTGACCCATTGAGGTTTTGAAATTATAGTTCCTAAGCCAAACTTTGAGAGTTTTAAGTATTATAAATTCAAAGACAGAATTGTTCTTAAGGTCACAACTAACCAACACAAACTTCTTAATGACACGGAGTGGACAGTTTGTCTGCTGAGTGTACAACACCAGACTGAGGGCAGAGAGTGGCCCAAGGGATGTGCCAAGGTTCCTGTGACTAGAATACCCTGCTCATTAGTCAGGCTTCCATCAACAGAGAGGAGTCACCTGTGTTTCTAAATTATCTGAGGTTAGGAAATGGAATATGGTAGTTCACATAGAATAAAGATTCTCTTACAGAAAGGAAAAGCAAAGCATATCAAGCTTCCCTCCTGTCCTCAAATCCATCCAAAAGACAGTTCCTCAGAGCCCTTAGCCCATTCCTTCCTTGCTGTTTGGCCACTAGCTGAAGGGAACCATTTGGCACCACCTGGTGGCCATGACGTAGAACACCAGGGAAATGCAGACTGGAAGCACTTCCCTTGAAACAGAAGTTCTGTCTTTGGGGCAGGGTGATATAGCAGGATCTAGTTTTAGTTTGTTGCAGGTGTGGAGCCAGTTTTGCCAGCACAATTTGTTAAAGAGGCTATCTTTCTTCTATCCTTTTTTGTTTAGCTCCTTTATCAAAGATTAAGTAGGCATAGTTCTGCAGGTTCATTTCTGGGTCTTCAATTCTGTTCCATTGGTCTTCAGGCCTGTTCCTGTGCCAATACCAAGCAGCTTTTATTACTATAGCTTTATAAGAGAGCTTGAAGTTTGGTATTTAATTCTTCCAGCATTGTTCTTTCTGCTTAGGATTGTTTTTGCTATTTGCATTCTTTTACTATTCCACATGAATTTCTCGATTGCTTCCTCTACTTTGTTAAAAATGGTGTTGGGATATTAATGGGTATTGCATTGAATTTGGAGATAGCCTTTGGCAATATTGCCATTTCGACTATATTAATCCACCCAATCCAGGAGCATAGGAGGTTTTCCCATTTCCTTAGTTCTGCCTAAATTTTGTTTTGAAAGGTCTCATCATAGAGGTCTTTCACTTCTGTGGTTAAATTTATGCCTATGTATTTTATGTTTTTTCTGAGGCTACTGCAAAAGGGTTGCTTTCCTGATTTTGGCCTTGGTCTTCTGGTCATTGGTATATAGAAAGGCCATTGGTTTTTGAGGGTTTCTTTTATGTCCTGCTTCTTTGCCAAAATTTTGGATCAGCTCTAGTAGCTTGGAAGTAGAGTCTATGGGGTTCTTTAGGTATAGGATCATGTCATCTGTGAAGAAAGAAACTTTAGCTTCATGTTTTCCTATTTGGATCCCCTTTATGGTTTCTTCTTGTCTAATTGCTCTGGCTAGGAATTCTAGTACTATGTTGGAGAGGAGAGGAGAGAGAAGACATCCTTTTCTTGCTCCTGATTTTAAAGGGAGTGGGTTTCTGTCTTCACATTTGGGAGGATCCTGTGGACAGATTAGAAGTTCCTGAGAGTGGAATGTTACAGATCTGGCAGCTGAAGTTATCCTGACTCATCTGTATACTCTTCAATGTCCACTTTACCACCAGAACTCTATGTGAGCCAATTATCTTTGTGGAGTTAAAGCAGCTTTTGCAACCTAAAACCTAGTCTAGTATACCATCTAAAATCTGTAGAAGATATTTTCCCTCTGCTATAACTCACCCACTTGATGCCTCTATCACTGTACTTATGACTTTGTCCTGAGATTATCGTCTCTTCTACACTGGAACAATTTCAGACTAACCTGAATTCTTGTTCCCCGGCTATAAGCACTCATATTGGGCTCACAAACCCTTTCTTTGAACCAAGAGCTTTATTATGCATTAACAGAACCCCATCTAGAAGACAGCTTATGGAATCTAGTAGCAATTCAACTTCAAAGCTGTTTACAATTCAGTCTGTCTTCACAGTGGAGTGGCACAGGCAGCACCCCAGTAGAAGGAAGAAACTAGAGTGCTATTGCATAGCAGCCATGCCTCATCCTCTTACAGCAGAGCCTCTTAGATCACCAGGGCCCCTCGAGCTAGGCAATGCCCTCACTTTGCAGTCACAACAATCCAATTACTACCAATTCTGCATCATTTAAAGTAATGCTTTGTGAGCTGCCTGCTAGCAATTCCACTAGACCCACCTAGTTTGCACCAGATCCACATTCCAGGAACTGGATGCAGGAAAATCCTTTCATCTGGAGGGTAAGTTTGTCTGCTTCAACACAAGACCATGGCTACTATCAAGGGTGCCAATTTAACAGAAAAGCTGAGACATTTGTAGATCCATCTCCTAGGAGAATCCCAGAATTCTCCTTGGCACACACATGCAGCTTTGATCATCTGCATTTTTATTTAAACAGTAGCTCCTTTTGTGAACTATTACCTATGTTACAGAGGCCTTCCTTTATTCTACCATGTGTTATAAATACATTCTCCACGAACCATTGCAGTCACATGTATTGAGACAAAAATAAATTCTCAGCCAAGCAAAGTTAACTTCCACACACAAGGGTTCACACTAGCCAAAAATTGGCCACAGAGCAACCGTTCTTCCTGATATTTGTCCCTCACACAGCAGGAGGTTCTGCCTCTCTGCTCAGATTGGTTGAGCTCAGGTTTACAATCTACTCTGCTTATGAATGGCTAGTTTAAATAGGATAAAATGTGCCTGAGGTGGATTTTCAAGTAAGATGAACAGTTCACATATAATCTCAAAATATGCCCAGCCCTGTTATTTCTTCAACAGTCTAAGGTGTGACATCACTCCATCTTGAAAACCCAGTTTAACATAAAACCTTCCTTTTTACAAATCCTTTATCCCAAACCAGTTCCAGTTTTCCTAAAGACCCAAGGCACCAAGCCAAAGCAGGAACTTTTAAGCAATATACGTTGATGGAAAAGAGGTTTTTCTCACCCATGTACATAGGTCTACAGTAGGTTCTGTAGCATTTCTATGTGTTTCATCTTTATAAGCTGTTCATAGAAATTTACCTTTCAAGGCAGCAAACAAGGACACCGCCCAATTTGCTAATTTTCCACTTGAGAATGTGTAATACAAATAATGTATGCTTTATTATATATAGGTATCCATTATATGTTCAAAAGATGTGTGATGTCATACATGTCTTATGAGAAAAGGTATCTCTGAATTGAGAAAGTTCATTGCATTTTTCCTAATATTTGTAAATATAAGCCACAACCAAAAATTAGATACCATGTTCCCAATGTTAGTAGATGAAGAACCACCATCTGAATTCATCTGTCTGCACCCTCAAATTGAGAATCCTCTTTCCAACCACTATTTTGAAAACAACCCTGAGAACAAGACTTGTTTTCCCTGTACAGAAATGGGCACAAGCATCCCAAACCAAGCTCCACACCCAGAATGAGGCTCCACCCTAAGGTGCATGGAGACAGCAGCACCGCATAGAATCTATACCATCCTCTGGCCACACAGTACTGCATCAGTCCATCCAGTGTCCAAGGTCAGAGAAATTGCCAAGTAACTGGGAATGAAGTGAAGGCTCCTGTGGCTATTTTACAGGATGCCCTTTAGTGTGAGGTGCTGTGTTTGAACATTGTAGGCATGTTCAAATGGCCACCATGGGTGCTGAGAACTCCTGTTTCTCTCTGAAGTCAGAAAATGCCCTGGAGTGCCATCCCACAATCATTCCTTTAGTGAAACTTGGGGCCAACACAAGAGTATAGGCTCTTGCTTGCTAATCTTGAACAATGGATACTGACGCTAACTGGTGTCATCTTTGGCATCTTGCTGTGCAAACTCATAGAGGTGAAACTCCACCTGCAGATCCATGTAATAGGCTCCTATGATTTCCTAGAGGCAGGGGCAGGGGCTCAGACATTAGGCTATCAGACCTGATAGACCTGTATCACGCACTCCACTGAATTCTCAAGCTCCCCGTGAACCTGTCCCTTGACCATGACCCAGTTCAGGCCACAAACAACTCAGCCACTGTTCTTCTAGCAAGGGGGAAATGTGCCCCTCAATTTCCTGTGTTCTGGTCTGAGGCTCTAGTCTTCAATGTGACCAGCAATTGAAGGATGGGGAAGGGCTTGTGAACTGAAGTTCTCAAAATATGTATTTAGTAACTCCCACAGGGTTTTAATTTCACTTGATAGGAGCATGATGACCTTCTGTAGAGAGAGAATATCTTATTTCAAGCAGCCAAGATTGTACTGAACCACCTTTAGTCCTAGTGAGAGCTATATTGGCTTGGTGCCTGGTTGAGCACTTTTGTGACTACTAGGAAAGATTTTTGGCCGGTACTGGGACTTGAACTGAGGGTCTGGGCTCTGTCGCTGAGCCTCTCTGTGATCAAGCTAGTGCTCTACCATTTGACCCACAGAGTTACTTCCACCTTTTTCTGTTTATGTGGTACTGGGGAATCAAGCACAGGGCTTTATGCATGCTAGTCAAGTCCTCAACCACTAAGTCTCACTCCAAGCTGCCTGGAAAGCTTTTTTAAATGCATACTAAGCTTAGCAGACCTTTGGCCTCTATCAGGCTTAAAAGGCTGGAAATTAAGATGGTACCTAAACCTTGCAAATTTCCCTGCTTCTTTGAAGACATCTTAAATATTTTGAAAGACTTCCCTGTCCCTTAAGACTTCTTGACTCCACAAGCCTAGATGTTTGTGAGGTCTTTTCATGGTAGACCCACCTAGAGGCCAGTTCACTCCACCCAATTTCGCAGGAGGAAAAGAAAAAAAAGAAATAAAGTGTTCAACTACTTGGCCTCCTTCTCCATGGGAACAATGAGACACACTGCCAATCTCTACATGCTCTGCTTTGGGAAGTTACTAGGCCTCTATCCACATTTACAGATACAGACTATGGAGAGGGCAAAAAACAGAATGTCCGAAGCAGCCCTAAGGGCTTTAAGGAGACCAGGGCAGCGTTCTATGGTGACAGGTGCTGGCAGAGGCTAAGGGATTCATAGATGTTTCAGAATCTTCTTTCTGAAACCTCATAATTTCCTCTAGTACTTGGAAATAAGAACTGGATCTAGTTCTACTAACAACTTAAACCTAAGCACATGAGGTATGGAGTATAGGCTCTTCAAGCACCAGGGCTAGGCAAGGGAGCCAAGGGCTGATGAGAGCAATGAGCAAAGACCAAAGGTGTATACAAGGAGCCTGAAAGGCAGAACTCCCATTGACTGGAGACTGTCATCAGGAATGGACTCTAACATGACCATCAGACCAGAGACTCCTGCAGCACAGGTCACCAGATAGCCAAGACTCCACCCCATGGAAACATAGGCCAGAATCCAGTGTGTCCATAGCTGAGATCACACTGGCCACACAAAGTACGACAGCACATGATAAATGTTTTTGGCTTGATTGTGAAAGAGAATATAAAACAGAGTTTATTTAAATATTTGTCCAAACAAAGCTTTTCAATTGGGGGACTTCTGAGCCCATCCATGTATTTGGTTAGGAAAAGCCCTCTGGTTTCCACTCAGTGGAAGGTAATTACTACTCTACTAACACATCCAAGGGTGGTAAGTGGCTTGGACTATGAAGGTGGAGGACCCAAGTCCGAATCCTGATTGTACCTAATGGCTTTTGAACCCATCCCAGGCCTCTAATGTAAAGAGGATCAAGAACACACAGCCAGTACCTAACCAAAAAAGTACTCAAATGGCCTGAGGGCAGAAGATGTTGACCTTTGGGATGAAGCATAAATACCAGCAGAGGTGGGCAAAAGAAGGACGCTAGTACCTGGATTTGGTACACTAGCATGCAGTCTTTCACAGTGCATGGGACTATAGGAAAAGCTGTTTCAACCTCCCACATATGGGAGCTCAGTGTCCAAAAGGAATTGAGTAGGGACAGGAAGAAAATACCCCTGGTAGTAGTAGAACAGGTTTTGAATGAACCAGTATAGAATACAGGCTTAGATCTCAAAAGCCTATTAAGTAACTTACGTCAGCTCCAACAGGTTAGCTCTTTGCTAAATCATGCACCGTGTCCACCTTCAGATAATACTTAGCTGCCTAGGGAGTGAAAAGTTAAAGAGAGGTAAGTAACTTCAATAGGATGTGCTTCCTTCACTGTGTGACAGTCTTGATATTGCCAGCAGTATGTTCTTAGAAGTAGATTCACTACACTAAGTGCACTCATACTCAAAAGGAACTTACGTGGGTGGCTCCTTAACCCTCGAGGAGTTACAAGCCTGTGTAGCACTTTCTGCAGGTGTTGGAGCTTCACATGTTTTCCTGAGCCAATTCCACAGTGGGCTGCTCAACTGAAAAGTTTACTGAGAAGCCCCAGGAAGGATGCAGTAACCACTTCTGTCAGGACTAGGGAACATTTCCAAAAAGTAGACAACACTAAAGTGAAATCAGACAAATAGTTTCTCTTTTGCAAAATCTACAAATCTGAAAGAGGACTGGAAGCCAGCAGGAGGCAGGAGAAAATGCAGGGTGAGAGGGAGAACATAATAAATTTGGCACATTAAGGGGAAAAAGGTCATAAATGAATTGTACTCAGGTTACGAAGGGGAATTCAGAATAGAATCAGAATTTCAGATGCTTGAGGAATGTATAGAAATACCACAGTGAAATCACTTCCTTTGGATACTATAGACTGAGTTTTCCAAAAAGTCACCTATTGTTTCCTCTAAGGAATTTAGAACTAAGAGGTTAATGCTTTTAGGTATATTTATTCAGGTTAGGAGTTTCCTAACCAGTCCTTCAATGAGGGCAGGCAGGAAGCCAAATAGCAGAGCTCAGGTCTTCAGTAGCTTTACACTTAGAGGAGGCAATCACACCCACCAGATTCTCAGGTATCTTTTAACCTTAAAATTTTTTTATTATCAATGTGATGTGCATAGGGGTTACAGTTAAGTCAGGCAAAGAGTACATTTCTTTTGGACAATGTCACCCCTTCCCTCCCTCTCTCCCGGTTTTTCCCTCCAATCCTACCCATAAGTTGTATAGTTCATTTTCAAATAGTGTCCACTGAGTACCATTGCTGCATTTGTTCACCCTCTGTCCCTCCATTTCTGTGCCTTCCTTTACCCTCCCAAAGACCTATAAACAAACATACACAACAAAAAGAAAACAAAAAAAAAAAGGAGAAAATACAGAATCCTTTTTTCCATTTTCTTGAAACTAATTTTGACTCCTGTGAGTAACTCCACACCGTACCCTTTGTTTCAGCTTAGATTGAATTGGCCCTCCATCCAATTTATGCTAAAGTGAGAGCTACCAAGGAGATCTTCCAAGAAAACAAAAGCCCTTGTATGTGTTACTCTGGTCAGTGAGTATACATTTTCCACCACAGGCTAGACATCCTCTATAGCAAGAGACAGGCTGTGGAGAAGCAGCCTACATCAGAGCATCTGGAAATGGAGACAGGGGTTGAGTGATTTATAACTGAGTTCATTTACAAGGAGTAAGGATGAACTGGGGAGGAGATGGGAAATGAATTTCCAACAGCTCTGAAAGGACAGTGACAGAAAGTCTCCATACTAAACCAGCATTCCTTCCAGAGGGACCAGCCAACACAGCAAGCCTGCACCTCCCAATGAACAGTACCCACACCTTGCTCCCTGTTGATCTTGCTAGCACCTGGCATTGGACCGTACATGGGGGCAATGGAGTGGATCAGGTGAGAGAACAGAAAAACTTATGTCCTTGAAGCTTAGGAACATAGTGGGAGGGCTGAAAGTGAGGAAGTGAGTGGATGGACCTTGAATAAACATTCAGAACCATCTAGTTCTCCTTTCTGTTCCAAGCTAAAGCCTGCAAGACCAGAGATCTGTCACACAACTCTATCTTATTGGCCTGAACAGGGTCCGAGGACATGTTAGATTGCTGCAGAGCCACAAATGAAGTACTCATTTTCAATACTTGATGCACTTAGAGTACATCTGAAACCCATTTTCCTCTTCTAACTTTAAGCTTCTACCTCCCTAACACACCTGAAGCAAAGTTTATCATCCAATTGAGGAGGAGGAGGAGATAAGAGGAGGAGGAGAACAGAGGATGAGGAGAAGAGAGCAGAGGAGTAGGAGAACAGGGGAGGAGGAGAGCAGAGAACAGAGGAGAGCAGTGGAGGAGAGCAGAAGAGGAGAGCAGAGGAGAGAAGAGGAGCGCAGAGGAGCTCAGAGGAGTGCAGAGGAGAGCATTATTTAATTTTGTTTGTTTTGCTCCCAGCTGGGAGGAGAGGCACAGGCTGAGGATGGCCCTTGCCTGCGTGTCCCCATGCTGAGCCCCATACAGGTCCCTCACCGCGCCTGCCTGGCGCCAACTCCTCCAACTACTTGTGCTGCCACCAGGACTGAACTTTGGAGGACTTGTCCCTTCTCCTCTGGCCAGTTGTCTTGGCAGGAGGTAGAAGGTGGCCAGAGGACCCCCCCCCCCACCATGCTGGCGAAGAAGCCTTTGGGGAAGGGAGCAGGGCGAGAGGCTGGATCCGAAGAGCCCAGCCCCTCCAGGCAGCATTGCACCTGCGCCATGCCCCCGAGCACCATGCTCCCTCCTTTCTGGGGTGGCCGGATTTCTTGTCTGTACCTTGGGGTGAAACCCAACGACCTTCAGACAAGGAGCCTCGCCCTGGAATCTGCTAAAGGGGCGCCCTCCGTTCCCCTGCTGACCAAGAAGTTGGATCAGCTGAAAGCCATAGTACAAGAGCGACTTGAGTGGAGAGACTCCTGGCTCAGGTGTGTGAGGCTGGGCCTTGCTCGAGGGGGAGTTGCATGTGGATAGAATTTTGCACAGGTGCGGGAAGTGTGCAGGATTCACCCTTACCGGTCATACACTTGATTTGGGATTTGTGAGCCTCTGTGGTATCTATTTATTCATGTCCCTTCCTTGGTTTCCCTCCAAGTCTGTGTGTAGGATCTTCCCTCTGTCTTCTTTAAGGATTGCATGTTGCAATGGCAGCATGGGCTTTGCCCGGCTGTTCAGTTTTGTGGAGTCTGGTCTGACAGCATTCTCAGTTGTATGGAGAATATTCATTGTAATGCTCACATCTGTTGTTCATATACTAAGGCTAGGCCTTATCAGTAGAGAAAGGTAAGCACTCTTAAAAGTGAAATAAGCCTATAGATTTAAAATTCATTTAACTCGGAATTCTTTTCATATTAAATGCTTTAAAAATTGGAAAAAAAAAGTTTTCCTTTGTTTTTGGAGGGGGAGAGTTAACAGAGGTTGTACTCAGATATTGATGAATGGAGAATTGAAAGGGATTCCTTTAAAGATGACTTAGATTCCTGTAGGGATAGGGTAGTTTTTCTGCCAGTGGAGAGATGCAGTAGTTGCAGCCCGAATGTGATAAAGTATGTCTACAACATTGGCTGTTATTGATAGGACACACATTGCCATGAGCTGCATTGTTAGTGCCGGGGTTTTGCCTTGGCTGTGAAGGGAGAGGGTGGTGATAGTTGAATAATGAAGAAAGGTGTTACCCAAATCTATCAATCTGTCAATGGTAATTTGTTTTTTAAATTAAAAACAAAATTATGTCTTGAGTACTGTTAGCATTGCCTACGATCCATGCACTTACATAAATGCTGTTTGTGCAGGCTATCAAACATTATTAACAGCCACAGAGGAAGAGTCCCTGAAGAACTCACAGAACTGGAATACTATGGCTAGCTCTTAATATATCTTCTTTTCCTACAGAAATCCTATGAACACGTGGCTAAACTAAGAACCACAAGAGAAACACCTTCTGAGTGCAACTGTCCAGCAGGTAAAAAATGAAACTTACTTAACTAGGTTCCCTCTAGAGGAGAGCATTTGCAAACAAAAGGTCCTGTGCCTGTCAGGTCTACCTGTAACAGTAACAGAGAAAGAATGCAGACCCAACTTGCTTTAATAAAATCAACATGTCTCCCATAGACAGATGGCGAGTAAAGGCCCAAATATTATTTTTTTTATTTTTATTTTTTTTGCCAGTCCTGGGCCTTGGACTCAGGGCCTGAGCACTGTCCCTGGCTTCTTCCCGCTCAAGGCTAGCACTCTGCCGCTTGAGCCACAGCACCGCTTCTGGCGGTTTTCTGTATATGTGGTGCTGGGGAATCGAACCTAGGGCCTCGTGTACCCGAGGCAGGCACTCTTGCCACTAGGCCATATCCCCAGCCCCCAAATATTATTTTAAGCAGCATACCAGTGTCTGTGATGGGAAAACAAATGAGCTAATCATCATGAAAAATACAGGCAAGGGGATATATGAAGTTCTTAGTGTCCCAGACTGAAAAGTCATCTTCAATTTTATTAAATAATTTCAGTGTTCGTGGTGAACATGGTCTGAATGGTGTGAAGCCCTGGTGTTTACTTATCCTTAAGAGTTTGCTATATATTCTCTGGGATGATTATTACGGACTTTTTTTTCCTTCTTAATGTGATAAATGAATAATAAACAGCAATTCCCTTGTGTTTTGTTGCTGTTGTTGTTTGTTTTTTGGTGGTTGTTGTTGGCTCTATCAGTTGCTTTCCTTCTTGCCACCACTAGAGCTCCAAATTGCATCAGATTTACCTGGCTCCTTGGGAAGGAACTCTTTGAAGGGGCACATTCCTACACACAGAACCAAAGGGGGTTTTCGGTGAGTTACAGAAATATACTCAGTTCTGTTTGCCCAATAAAAAGACATCACCCAAATGCAGGCTTTGTGTTGAAAGTAAACATTCTGGAGAAAACCAGTTGATGCAATATTATATTAGGAAATTAACTGGCTGGCCAAAACGGCTTAGAAAGAAGTTATGGCACTTCCCACCTAATTTGGCTGGAAGCTCTGTTTGCCATGTGTGACTAAAACTTGGTACCCAGACATCTGTTTGCAGGACAGAGCGAGACAAGTGTGACCTCAACTCAGTTGCTGTGGACACATGCCCATCCATTGAAGTTGACACTCTTGATGACAGGCTGAGTCTCAGAGCCAAGGGTCGGTAGCAAAGAAGCAAAGTTGTGTTGTTTGTAGTCACTAATGGCTTTTGCTAGAACTCAGGTCTTACTGGGGTTTGCCCAGCTAGCCTTTGGGAATGCTTTGAAGACGATTTATTGAATGGCTTCTCACGATAGGAGAGGCTCTTTGTGATTTACTTTTTATAATTAGGAGAGTTTTAAGTGCTAGCAATCTTAAGATTCATCCCCTGGGCAGAGGGACTCCAGAGTCAGAAACCTAATAAGGAATCCAGAATGAGCTGGATCAGTCTAGACTGCAATCTTAGAGCTGGTATCAATGAATTGGGATTGTTTCATCTTCCCCCTCTTCTCTCTTCTTCTCCTCCCCTCTCCCTTGGCTTCCCATCCCCTCCTCCCTTCCCTTCCTTTCCTAGTCCTCTCCCCTCCTTCTCTTGTCCCTTCCCCCCTTCTCTCCCTCTCTCCTTTCCCTTGCCCCTCTTCTGTTCCCTTCACCCCACTCTCCAGCTTTTTTCTTTTTCTTTTCTTGCAGCTCTGGGAATCAAACCCGGGGCCTTGAGCATGCTAGGCCAACCCAAATGGAGTTTTCTTTCTGATAGTATATTTGGAAAAAGTGACTGTGTTTTTCAAATATTGTTAATCACCTAACCTTCTCTTCCCCCAAACACAATAATCCCAAACCCTATGAACGTTCACAGCCAGCTAAACAAGTTGTAGTTAAGTATTTCAGTTTGATCCTCTCCATCATGAGGTTTAGGATGACCTCAGATGTGGGCCACGTAGTTAATCTAACGAAGGCATGGGCCGTACCAGCCTGGAGCTGACTTCCAAAAGGCAGATGGTCCAGAGCCTGGCTTGAAATTATAACTAGGTTATAACTGTAATTGCGGCTTGGTTTTCATTGGACAATCAAAACCAGTTCAGCTATACAGAAAGAAATGTGTATCCACAATTTTTGGTCATTTTCTGTGGCTGAGAATAGCCTCTGTTTTTTTTTTTTTTTGTTCCCCGACAATGAATACTTTTTTAGATGGTAGTTAAGGTGATCATATTAATTAGAATGAGGGCATCTATGTACTTATGAAACTAGTCCTATATCATTACAACAACCTCCTCTGGTCGTATCTTACAAACTTTAGTGCAAAGAACATAAAAGTCTCTGGGATATTTTTAGGATGTTGGAGGTTACACAGTCTAAGCCATAAGTTTGATATGGGCATTGTCTCTTCAGAAGAGCCTGTCTATCACATGTGAACATTTCTAAACATCCCATGCCTTCACCACATCATGGCGACGAATCCTAATGTTGGTATTCTCAAGTTATTTCTAAGTTTTCAACATAGTTCTGCTGACAGTAAGAAACACAAGTACTTCCTGTTGTTTAATGTATACACCACAGCCAAGAAACATAGGCAAAGGTAGGCCCTGGGACTCAATGCCTGTAATCCTAGCTTCTCAGGAGCCTGAGATCTGAGGATTGCAGTTTGAAGCCAGTTGGGGCAGGAAAGCCTATGAGACTCTTATCTCCAATAAACTACTCAGAAAAATCTGGAAATGGCACTGTGGCACATGTGGTAGAATGCCAGCCTTGAGCAAAAGTTGCTTGGGACAATGCCCAGAGTTCAAGTCCCAGGACCAACAAAAACATAAATCCCATGCAAGAGTAAGCATTTATTGTTTCAGGTTTAAATTTATTGTAGTAAACATGTGTAAGGAAAATATAATTGTTGAGAAAGACTAAAGAGAAAGCAGTGTCAATGTGTTTGAAGAAAATGGGATCTTTTGATGTTTAAATCTGCCTTTGGCCTTGTTCAATGTTTTTATTGCATACAAGTTTGCTAGTCTGACACTTTAGCTTAACTAGAAATTAGAAATCTTCCTTTTAGTAAGACTATTTCAAAGTTTTAAAATACTCATTTTCCTCTGCAAATGAATGGTCTCTATTACATCCAGTAAAATGGATTATCTAATATCAGAGATACGAACCTCAGACTCACAGAAGCCAGAAGCCATTAGTGTGAATAAGATGTTTGTCGACCTTGTGCTGGGTTTAATGGGATAGCATTTTAGAAGAATTTGGCCAGCAGCACACATGTCTAGTTGGGCATTGTAAGGCCAGAATGGCTCGGAATGAATTTAACCTCACTCCCCGACCCGTCTTCTTCTCCTGTGTCTCCCAGCTAATGGTGTCATTGTCCAAACCAGACTGAAGTCGCCTCTTTAAATTTTAATTTTGGAAATAATGGGATTAAGTGGTGAAAGATGCCAGAGATAACGATGGATAATGGAAATAGGTAGTAACTACTGGCCTATGTAAATGTTAAATAATTGTTTATGTGAATGTAACCACTTACAATTATACACATGAATATGTCTCATTGATTTCATTTCTGTGGCAATTTTAACTCCAGTCCTAAGACACACAAAACTCTGAGTGAGACTGAACTGTTATTGATTACTGATGTGACTCTACTGGTGTCAGTCACCTAGTGGTGAGGTTCTACTTTTGTCAAACTGTTGCTGAGACTGAGCCACTGTCAAGTGTTGGTGAGACATTACGGGTACCATTCCTGCAGAGTCAGAACCAGAGCAATGTCTTCTGTAATTGAAATTAATCAACTTAGCCTTGGGGATTTACTATATTAAATCAAGCTACAGATGGATGAACAGGGAAAACTCTTCTGTCTCTGTGACAGAAATTGTTTGTCTACAGACATTTCTCTTGGTCACTATGGCAACAATCCCCTCCCCCAACTTTGCTAGCCATTAAGATGTATCAAGTGTACTGGAAGACAGAGATGACCGTTTGCAGCATCAGGCATTTAAAATAAAAATGGATTTCCTGGAAAGTTGGAAAGTTATTTCTTGGAGGAAATGTGAGATCCTTAAAAACCTTAATCGGCTTTTTTTTCTTACTTGAAAAGTAGTTTGTTTCTTTCTTCAGTCATGGTGAAGCTGCGTGCATAGGACAAGCCATGCCCTTCATGCGCCTGTGTTTAGGAATCTGCTCCCTGGCAGTGCCCTGGGCAGGGCAGAGTTACATAGACAAGCAAAATCGCAGTTCCTCCCACCTAGGGCAGGCACTCATACTCAGGGAAATAAAACCTAAGGAGCTGATAGATTTGAAAGTTATTTGTAGACTTAAAGGTGATAGGAAAATATAGTAGTTTAAAAATTTACCCAAGCAATCAGGGCTGGGAATGTGGCTTATTGGTAGAGTGCTTGCGTAGCATGCACGAAGCCCTGGGTTCAATTCCTCAGTACCACATAAACAGAAAAAGCCAGAAGTGGTGCTGTGTCTCAACTGGTAGCATGCTAGCCTTCTGCAAAAGAAGCTCAGGGACAGTGCCCAGGTCCCTGAATTCAAGCCCCAGGATTGGCAAAAAACAATTACAAGCAATAAATTAATGTGCATTACACAAAAAGTAAAAAATTCCAAATTGGTAGGCTATTGCTCTCAGAAAGAGTTTAGCGACAATGCTTCTGAAAGGGTGGTAATTGGATTTAGAATGACTAAGGTATCAATAATTTGAGTATGACTGGCTCTTCAGAGTAGAAAGTCAGAACAAATACCTGGAGAGCCTTTTAGAGGCAGAACTTGGGCAGTTTGCTGTGATCGTGTCAAGCTGGCTAAAAGCATAACGTGGAGGCTAAATGTTACCTGGTACCAATACCAATGTTCATGGTACAGTTCTGTTTGTTGGTGGTGGTATTTTTTGTATGACATTTAGCTGAAAAGGTAATTCTAAAATCATGAAGTTAATACAATTATAGCTAAAATTCATTGAGTGCTTATTCAATAGTGCAGGCAGGCTCTATTTGAATGTTTTGCTTGTTTTATTCCCAAATTATAGGGGATAAGCACTATTTTTTTAAAGTTTTTATTATAAAACTGATGTACATAGAGGTTACAGTTTCATACATTAGGCATTGGATACATTTCTTGTACTGTTTGTTACCTTGTCCCTCATATGCCCCTCCCCACACCCCCTTACCTCCCTGAGGTGTTCAGTTCACTTACACCATATAGTTTTGCAAGTATTGATTTGTTGTTGTTTCTCTTATTTTACCCTTTGTCTCTCAATTTTGGTATTCCCTTTCAATTTCCTAATTCTAATACTGTGTACAAGGTTTCCAATATACTCAGATAATATTACAGAGATAGTGTAGATACAATCACAAGAAGGTGATTCAAGAACATCATCAACACTATAAACTACAGATACACATGGGATGTTGAAAGTAGTTACAACTGTGATATAACAATCATTTCCATAAAATGCAGTTCATTTCACTTAGCATCATCTTATGTGATCATAAGGGTATAGCTATTGGGCCTTATGATCCTCACTGTGGCTTGCCTAAACCTAGCACTATTTATTCTTAAAAAAATTATTTCCATGTTTGCAGATGATAAATTGAGGTATAGATAGAATAAAGAAGGTCAGACAGCAAGTAGTGCACACCCACTGATCAAGTCAAGCAGATAAAGCTCATAGGGTTAGTTAGTGCCATACGGGAGAGCAGCTTAAAAGTAAAAAGATGTCTAGAGAGTGGAAAGACTAGAAAAATACTGGATTTGTGGCTGGCGGCAGGGAACGCCCTTTAGAATTCAGCACAGAAGAGTCACATGAAACTATTTTGAAGAGAGGAAGCTAGGTGAATCCAGGGCACCCACTAGAAACCATAAGACCAGGCTACAAGTTTCTCAACTGGGGAGTAAAAGTTTGAGGTAGACTGAGGGCAGGAAGGATGGAAAGGGAATTCATTTGAGCCCTGCTACTAGGGAGAAGGCATTAATGATGATTTGTATGATTTATCAGGTTAATGGTGATTGCATTAGCAGGTGGAGAGCCTGTTCTTTTATTGATTGAACTTCCTAATGCTGACCATTTTCAACTACCCTTCCTTTGAAATTATCTTTCCTCCATTGTGCTGGTGATCACTGTTGCACCTCAGCTCCCCTCTCTTCCCACCCTCCTTCTGTGGTTCTTTTCTGAAGTTGGCAGTCTTCACTGTCAAATCTGGGACTCATTTCTTTCCCTCTCCACTATGCTACAGAGTAGGTATGTGGTCCAATTAGCTTCATTCAGAAAGCTGCACAATTTCATGGCAGGGGACAGCTGGGGCCCATTCCCATCTTCACCATATTAGTTGTGGAATAATAGTCTTAGATACTGTTTTGCTCAAGTGTGAATTTGAATGATACCTCCATAATGGAGTATTTCAATGCACCGAGTCTAGAGAAAAGGCTCCCAACACAGTGGTCCCTTGGCAAGTTTAATTTGCTTTTTTTCTTTTCTTCCCTCTTCCTCCTATCAAATTTTTCCTTTCAGTTGAAGTCACTTCCCTGATGGGGATTCCTCCTATGTTAACAGAAATAGTCATGGTTTTCATTTGCTTGCCAGATGTTAAACTGCACAATCACCTTTCATAGGTAAATAGCACAGTGATTGTCTTTTTTTTTTTTTTGGCCAGTCCTGGGGCTTGGACTCAGGGCCTGAGCACTGTCCCTGGCTTCTTTTTGCTCAAGGCTAGCACTCTGCCACTTGAGCCACAGCGCCACTTCTGGCCATTTTCTGTATATGTGGTGCTGGGGAATTGAACCCAGGGCCTCATGTATATGAGGCAAGCACTCTTGCCACTAGGCCATATCCCCAGCCCCAGTGATTGTCTTTTGGTTTCAAACATGGAATGAGTTACTACTCTAAATGTTGTGACAAGTCGCAAGTCCACCCCCAAGAAGACCACCGAGATTCAGACACTCCGAAATGCAAAAGCAAGGCTAGGCTTTATTTAACGAGCTGCCAACTCGGGCCTCATCCTATCCACCGACACAGCGGAGGTTAGGAGGAAGCCTCGAGCTGTGTTTACACAGGGCTTATAAAGGCAAAGAACAAGGTTACAACAATCAGCTGTGCAAGCGAGATTAGAACACAGGTACAAATCTGATTGGCTCAGGATTCGATTCTAAAATGGGGTTCACGTGGTGGGGCCTGACTTCAAAGTCTGGCACCTCATTTCCCCCTTTTTCTTTTTGGTACCTTGGGAGCCAATCATGGCTCCATTCTGTCCATTTCAATGGCTTGCATGTCTAGGGGATGATATAGAGGAAAGGCATGGGCCAGTAGGGCCCAATGTACTAACCAAAGGGCCTGTCACCATTTCTTACAAGAATAGTCTCTGCACCTCTGTTTTGCATGCCTCTAGTTTATCCTGCCTCATCTTCACAAAAACAACTCTGGTCCCTTGATTTTAAAGGGGGGCTGATGGGTGAAGATCATCCATCTTCTGTAACTTCTTCAGGCTGACTCAGGGGCATAGACCTTACCTAGGCAGGAACCTATAACCTTAGTCTCAGTCTAACTTTCTTTTCTTGAGGCGAAGGCAAAGCGGCTGAGTTGGGTGCTTGGAGACCTCCCATGTTCCATCACGGTAGTTGTCATCCAGGGCAAAAGGTTCAGCTGGCCTGGCATGGGAGCAATGGACCCAAGTGGTGACGCCGTCTACCTTAAGGATGGTGGGAGTAGTCAGTAGCACCACATAGGGTCCCTTCTATCGTGGTTCTAAGGATTTGGGGTTATGCCTCCGGACGAACACCCAATCTCCTGGTCTGAATAAATAGGGGGTAGGGACAGAAGCAGAATCATATAATGCCTTAAGTTGGGGTCACATTCTTGTACATGAGCTGCAAATAATCGAGTTTACACAAAAATTTAGCATTATCCAAATCAGCAAGCAATTCAGTCTGAAGGCTAGGGATAATGGGCGGAGGGTACCCGTACATTATTTCAAAAGGAGTAAAGCCAAGCCAATAGGGACAATTTCTTACTCTAAGCAGAGCAAAAGGAAGGAGTGACACCCAGTCTGCGCCAGTCTCTAAGGCCAATTTAGTTAAGGTCTCTTTTAGAGTCCGATTCATTCTCTCTACCTGTCCTGAACTCTGGGGTCTATAAGCACAATGCAATTTCCAATCCGTCCCCAGTGCTAACCTCTCATTTGACAAACTTACCCTTACTAACCATTATCACAGATGACTGGCAAATTCCTGCCCAGTAGACAGACATGGACATTGGAAAGGCATGCTTATGAACTATTCTTCTAGGACTTCCCGGCTTTAACTTTTGAAAGGCCAACAGTAGTGACTCTAGGATCTGACACCATCTCTGCCATGCAAGCAGTGGCTTACTGCCTCTGGATGCTCCATCACTTTTGTCCCAGGAGGAGTGACTTTCCACTGGACTTAGACTCAGGGCCTGAGTGCTGTCCCTCAGCTCTCCAGCTCAAGACTAGCACCGTACCACTTTTGAGCTCCACACCACTCCGTTCCCAGCACTCTGTTGGCTGATTAGAGACAAGTCTCTCACAGGGACCTTTCTTTGCCCTGGCTGGCTTCGAACCGCAGATTCAGATCAATGAGTCTTATAAGGGGCCACTTTACTCCAATTATAAGCAACAAGGTGGCCCACACAGAAGTAGTTTTTAAGCATGCTCTCTTACCTGGAACTTATTAAGGGTCAGTATTAGATCTTGACAAACTTGTAGGAATCACCTGTGCTTCTCTGTGGGCCTGCTGGAAACTGTTACAAAAAACCTACAAAGAAGCTGGAATGGCAATTAAACATTTTGGTAGCCATAATTCTCCTTTTCTCACTTTGCAATAATTATTTAGGACAATTTTACTTCCAAATTTCTTATCTAGAAATGTATTCTTGATTTCCAAAGCCTTTCTAACACTAACACAACACTTTAGCTTTTATCTGCATCGGAAAAACTGAAGCTCACAGGCATTCTGAAACCAGGTGCTGCCCTTTGCTTATGTGCTGCTTGTTTTAAAAGAGCCTCTTTTTTTTTTCTTCAGTCCCAGTTACTGCATGACATGAAGACCTTTGAATTTAAACTTAGTTTTGCATCATACTGCAGTCTTAAACATGCTCACACATGCACACCCACATACATTTTCAAAAGATCTTAAAGCGCGCTGAATAAGCATCGGCCGTACATTTTCAAGTCCAGGGGAGTGGAAGGAACGTTCCCCATCATCCGTTTGTCAGTCAGGCACAGTGCAAGAAAGAAACTCACAAAAATGAGCTATCTCCTTAACCTCCCTCCAGTGAGCTAGGATAAAGTCTAGGGGGCTAGATGGAGGTCCTAAAGATAGAACGTTATCCATAGCTCTGATCAGATGTTCAGTCCAAAAGGCTACAAAAAACAAAACAATTAATACAAAAGGAGGAAAACACACAGGCCTGAGAACAAGAAGAGCTACGAGTTGGAGATCTCCCAAGCTGGCCCACAACCTCCTACAAGGGTGCAGAAGGAAGGGACGGACCCAAGTTGGCCCACAACCTCCTGAAAGAAGGAGTGGACCCGAGTTGGCCCACAACCTCCTGCCAGATAAGCAGAAGGAGCAGACCCAAGTACAAGGTGGGCAGGTTGAGTCTCGTTTAGGAGGCCCTCCTGGTCAGTTCCAGCCAAAAACCAAACTGACTCACGCCCTACAAGTATAAGCCACTGTTTTCTTACCTTCGGAGTCTGGGATCTCAGGGTCTCTGGGGCTATCCCGGACGAACCCCCAAATGTTAAAATGTTGTGCCAAGGCGCAAGTCCACCCCCAAGAAGACCACCGAGATTCAGACACTCCGAAATGCAAAAGCAAGGCAAGGCTTTATTTAACGAGCTGCCAACTCGGGCCTCGTCCGGTTACCCACCGACACAGCGGAGATTAGGAGGAAGCCCCAAGCTGTGATTACACAGGGCTTATAAAGGCAAAGAACAAGGTTACAACAATCAGCTGTGCAAGCGAGATTAGAACACAAGTACAAATCTGATTGGCTCAGGATTCGATTCTAAAATGGGGTTCAGGTGGTGGGGCCTGACTTCAAAGTCTGGCACCTCATAAAAATATAAGAGATAGGAACGACAACGGGTTATAATCATGAACTGGTTGTACCTGCAACTACTTCAGACAGAGGAGCAAAGTTTAATCTTCCAGTTGGACTCCAAAATACAGCATAAAACAAGCTGTAGGAACATGATATATGAAACATAAAAATGGCCAACCCCCTTCCATATCTAGAAATTGTTTGTACAGATGTTAAGAATGATACAATGGCTGATCTTTTATGTAGCAATTAGAGTAGGAATTTTATTTGATGAAACAGATGCTATTGAAAAAATTTATCTCAGCAAAGTACTGACTCATACAGAATAATATGAACTTTTTTCTTTTTGAGGGGTGTGGGTAGATGAGCCTAAGCAAACTTGCTAAAAATGTGTTAAAAAAAAAACAAAACTGGGGGCTGGGGATATGGCCTAGTGGCTAGAGTGCCTGCCTCGTATTCATGAGGCCCTGGGTTCAATTCCCCAGCACCACATATACAGAAAATGGCCAGAAGTGGCGCTGTGGCTCAAGTGGCATAGTGCTAGCCTTGAGCAAAAAGAAGCCAGGGACAGTGCTCAGGCCCTGAGTCCAAGCCCCAGGACTGGACAAAAAAGAAAACAAACAAAAAAAAACAACACCTAAGCTCTTCAAAATAAGCCCAGGGACAGTTCCCAGGCTTTGAGCTTGAGCTCCAGGATTGGCATAAGAAGAGGAAGAGCAGGAGGATGTGAAGGAAGAAGTGCTTAGGTTTAGCAGCATGAAGTGGGACTCTCCTGGGTTTATTTAAACTCTAGCCTTGCCATTTCCTACTGCTTTGACCTAATCCAGTTACTTCTTTGAGTCCCAGTTTCTTTCTCCATTTGAGAATAATAATTTCATCATGTGTCATATATCCTATTAAGTGGATACCTTTATATAAAGACATTAGTTCATTGTCTAGCACAAGATATGTAGTAAGTGCTAGTTATTGTTGAAAACTGGGTGTGAAGCAGCTGCAAGCCTTACTAGGTAGGTGCTCTTGGGAGAGTTTGTTAATCTTAATAAGTCCTCAGCTTTGTTTTCTCTTTCAGCCAAACTTCTAAAACTTTTGTGTAAGAACTGAAGGAGTTGTGTGTGTGTGTGTGTGTGTGTGTGTGTGTGTGTGTGTGTGTGTAGGGTATTTCACACTTTATCTAGCCTAAAACAAAACTGATATAGAGTCAGAAAAGAAGTTGTGTGTAGTTTTATTAACCACAGTAAAGAGTTTAGATTTAATTTCAAATATTCTAAGAATACATTGGAAAGTTTAGCTAGAAAAGTTATGCACCGTGTTTTAGAAAGATCCCCTTGATTACTGTGGTGTTGTAGAGAGAGGTTCAGACATGCTATCAATAACTGTGGTGCTCAGAACCATGAAAGAAACAGAGACATGCTCACTAGACACTATGTTGAAAATTAACTATATAACTCGTGTGAGAAATGGAAGAAAACATTGGGACAGAGCCTGGCGAAGGGGTGACATTGTCTAAAAAGAAATGTACTCATTACCTAACTTGTTATTGTAATCTCTCTGTACCTCATCTTTTTAATAATAAAAGAATAAAAAAACTACAAAAAATTTTTTAAAAACCCACAGGATAACTACCACCTTGCCATCCTTAACAATTTTCCATATATTTAAATAAAATACATAAAATTCCTAAAGCCATC